>NC_057809.1:297080624-297343006 GCF_018294505.1 Triticum aestivum
AAATTGAACCTGGGCTCACATAGATAATTTGCCTGAGCTGTAATTTGGAGGAGGGTGATAATTTGGGCATATGAAGGAACTGTATAAATTTCATGTCATTTGGATATATAAAAAGGTACTTCCTTCACAATGCTTCTAGGTGGACAAAAACTTTGGAAATTGGCCGAGCAAGATTTGCCAGGCAAATGGAGCTGAATTTTGTCATGCGGCAATGATTTGGGTAGGAAAGAGTGCCCAAGAATTCCGAGGGCAATCAAGAATATATAAATAGCACTTCCTTCATAAAGTGATGTTTTGAACAGAATAGGAAAATGAATATTGTTGAATTACTTTGAACTAGGCAAGGAAGTACTTTTACATATTTGACGAAGATATGAGCCAAAGAATTTATGAGATTTTTTTGGGAATTTTCGGAATGACAGAAATATAGGTTGCTTCACAACCTAGGGCAAAAATTGACACATGGACATGACACATAGGCAAAACTGATGAGGTGGCGCCAAGTCATACCAATCCACCACAATTGACAAGGTTATGATCATCTATATTGGTCATGATCAGCTAGAAATAAAGCAGCGGACTAGTGCTATCTGCTTTATGACCATTTCGTGTAAGGAAATTACGACCTTTCTGACCAAAATGGTCGCAATGGTTTAGGGTTTGGAGCCCCCCGAACAGCTTTTGACCAATTGGTTATGACCAATTCTTCCAGGGTCACTGATAGAAGGTCATAAGTTGACATATTTCTTGTAGTGGTTCATCATGTTCATAAAAATAGGCAGGGGCGTTAGTAGACCAAATGGCATAACGGTATACTCATACAGCCCATACCTAGTGGTAAAATCTGTCTTCGGAATATCCTGTTCTCGAATCTTCAACTGGTGGTATCCTGATCGCAGATCGATCTTGGAAAATACCTTAGCTCCTTGCAATCGATCAAATAGATCATTGATCATTGGTAGTGGGTACTTGTTCTTGATCGTTACTTCATTCAATCCTCGATAATCAACAACCATCCTTAACGATCCGTCCTTCTTCTCCACCAGAAGTGCTGGCGATCCCCAAGGCGAAGAACTTGGGCGGATATATTCTTTATCCAGTAACTCCTTAATCTGCTTCTTAATTTCCACCAAATACTTTGCTGGCATCCTATATGGTCTCTTTGATATTGGCCCTGTGCCTGGCAATAACTCAATCAAAAACTCAATATCTCTATCCGGTGGCATGCCTGGCAACTCCTCTGGAAATACATCAGGGAAATCCCTTACCACTGGTACTTCCTCCTACACAACTCCTGTTAGGCAATTTACTTGAGTCCTCTTTGGCACATGCCGGGATACATACTTGATCCTTCTCCCTTCTAGGGTGGTAAGCAAAATTGACTTACTAGCACATTCAATATTCCCTTCATACTTTGATAACCAATCCATGCCTAATATCACATCCAATCCTTGAGATTCCAATACTATTAGGTCTGAGGGAAAAACATAGTTACCAATCCTTAATGGTAACCGATCACACCATAGACTAGCCACATACTCTGCTCCAGGCAAGGTTACTAACATGGGTGACCTAAGGGCTTGGGTTGGTAGGTTATACTTATCCACAAATCCCCTTGAGATGTATGAATGCGATGCACCAGTATCAAAAAGAACGAGTGCGGTAAATGACTTAACCAAAAACTTACCTATTACTGCATCGGGCTGAGCTTCTACCTCCTCCACGCTAACGTGGTTCACCTGTCCCCTGTTGAAAGGGTTCGGCTTCTTCCCAGAACTTCCATTGCCATTTTGGCCTTCAGGACATTCATTGGCATAATGTCCGGTCTTCTGACACTTAAAACAAGTGACTTGGCTCAGGTCCTTCTTGGCTGGGGTTGAGGGGTTGGTGCGGTTCTGGCCGTTGCTTCCTCCATTGCCATTTCCATTCTTGGTGCCATTGTGATTGTGCGAGCTACCTCCTCCGTGGGTATGCTGAAAATGTCCTCCCTGTCTAGGGGTAAAATGTGGCTTCTGCTGAGCTCCTGAATTGTACTTCCCTTGTCCATACTTCCTCTTGCGATTTTCAATTTGCTGATGCTTGCCTTCAATCATAAGAGCATGATCTACCAACTCCTGGTAGTTGTTGAAGGTTGCTACCATCAACTGCATGCTCAACTCATCATTCAGTCCTTCCAGAAACTTCTCCTGCTTAGCTGCATCCGTAGCAATGTCATCTGGGGCATAACATGCTAACTTACTAAAGTCCTCTACATACTGGCCAACTGTCCGTCCTCCTTGGCGCAAGTTGCGAAACTCACGCTTCTTCATGGCCATAGCTCCTGCTGAAACATGGGCAGTACAAAAAGCCTGCTGAAACTGGTCCCATGTGACAGTGTCAACTGGGAAAGTGGCTGTGAAATTCTCCCACCATGATGCTGCTGGTCCTTCTAGCTGATGTGCGGCAAACTTCACCTTCTCCGCATCTGTGCATCCTGCTGTGGCCAACTCCCTAGCTGTCTTGCGGAGCCAATCATCTGCTACTATCGGCTCGGTGCTACTGGAAAACACCAGTGTATTCAGCCTAAGAAAACAAGCTAAGTGGTCAACAGGTGGTGGTGGTGGGGGTGGGTTGTTGTTGTTGTTCCCTTGATTCTGATTCTGGACTAGCAACTGCATCAATGTGTTCTGTTGCTGGATCAACTGGGTGAGCTCCGGTGGAAAGGCAAATCCGGGGTCACGTCTCGGAGGCATCTGAGGGTTTAAAAAAGATGAGATATAAGAATAGAGGGGGTCTAAAGAGAAAACACTACCCATATGCACATGAGGCAAAAGCAAACAATTCACTTCAATCAATCAAACCAGGGCATACAATCGATCTAACTATCGCAAAAGTGCTCGGACTACTATATTTACATGGTGGACTACTACTATTGATGAGGGGGTCTACTGGAAATATTCTTCGATTGCAGACTCCATGATATCTGCTCCAGCTTCATCAACATAGTCATCATTGCTACTATCTGGGTCCGAGTCGGTGCCGTCGATGATGATGTAGTCTTCCGGGCTAATCTCCTTGGGTTCTTCGTCTTCATCTACTGGCGTAGGGCCTCCCATAAATATTCCAATCTTCTTGATCAGGTCATCATTCTTCTCCACCAATACTTCAATTTCTTCTTCATAATCTTCACGTGTAGCCTTGAGTTCTTCCTCCAGTTCCTTGATTCTAGTCTTAGCCTTCTTCAGATCTATCATGTCGGTGCACATCTGGTTCTCCTGTCGTCGAATGTGCTGATTTAACTCTTGGATAAAAGCTGCGATTGACCTATCCTTCTTGGTGCTGATCATCTCCCAGTGTTCATCTCGGTGTCCACAAATCTGGTAGATAGTATCCTTGAGATCCTTGCGGTAGACTTCTCCAATGCGTCCCATGGCGATGTGAGCTGCCATGCTCTTTCCTAGACTCCAAGTTGGTGCATCAAAAGAAAACTCCATGGGCTTAGTGACTGGCATGAACGTCCTTCCTGGAACTTGAACTTGAATCATCCAGCACTCTTCTTCAGGTAAAGCGGCGTTGTAGGTTCCCGTGAAGCTTGGTACTCCTATGTTGAGGTATCTAGTGACTTCCTTCAAGTGTCGTCCAAAGGGTGTATCTTCATCCGGTTGTGTGAACTTGTTCCTTGCATCCGCCATCCTAAAGAGTAGAAAAGATGAGGAGTCAGAAGAGAAGAGAGTGAAAAGTGATCTAGGTCTTTTAGCTTAGTGGTCGTGTCCTACAGTCAGCGTGTGCTCTGATACCATCTCTGTAGCGACCAGACCTCAAACGGTCTGATCTCTGTGCTCCGGTATCATCCCTCGATCAGTAATGCTGACACCACATAGTACTCGGAGGATTTATAGCAGAGTAGCAATCACACACTTATTACATCGAGTGTCTCAAAAGAGAACTTATTACAATAAATATGGCTTAAGGCCATCTAATAACGATAACAACGGAAGGCTTGGAAGATAAGTGAGTCCATCAACTCCAACGACATCACTAAGTATAGAACCACGACCTAAAAACTCCTTAATCATCGTCTGAAAAATCTGCAACATTAACGTTGCAGCCCGAAAACGGGTCAGCACATGGAATATGGTGGCAAGGTAACACATAGAGAGTAATGGAATGAAACAGCTATACTATATGCATATTTGGCTGGTGGAAAGCTCTATGTTACAGTTTTGCGTAAAGCCAATTTTTCCCTACTTCAAAGGAATACAATTTATTTTTCTATCATGGTAGTTGTTAAACATTGAGAATGGTTGACAGCATTCTCAATCCCAAATAAGCATCATCATTAAACATAACCCAATAAAATTAATTTAGAGTAACATGTTGAGATTCACATGATAATCCAAGTACTAGATACTCAAGATGTCCATAACCGGGGACACGACTAATCATGATTAGTTTATTACACTCTGCAGAGGTTTGCACACTTTTCCCCACAAGACTCGATCGCCTCCGTTTTGTTTCTCACACTACATGGTGTTTGAGAAAATGGATGACCGAGACATAGTCTTTCAGAAGCGCTAGCACCTTACGATCGGGTAGACCGTACCACCTACATCCCCTACATCTGCTAGTCTACCATTGTAAGAGTTCGCACGACTTAGTCAACTATGCTAGAGCCCATAATAGCTTGTGGCTGCACACGGAAGTTTCTAGTATGAATAGTCTCATGATCCCTTTGAGCCTGGGTGGTGGTCCAAAAGAAAACAAGCAAGTCCTGGAATACCCAGGTGCCTCAATCCACCCAGATGTGTGTTTAAGTTGCCACCTTAGATAAACCATTAATTAACAATCTCACATCTGTCATGGATATCACTCACCCAATCCACGTCTACTAGCATAGCATGGCATAATAAGCAAACGCAGAAGTAACTCCCAAAGGTTTGATAATAACAGGTAATAGGTACTACCTCATCTACTTCCCATCCCACAATTTAATTAGATCCTAATCATGCAATGTGTGAGGATTGATCTACTGTAATAAAACTGGGTAGTAGAAAAGGTATGATCAAAGTGTTACTTGCCTTGCTGATAATCCGGGAAACCTAACGATTCGAAGTAACAGGCGGCGCACTCCGGGTACTCTATCACAGACAAACAAACAAGCATGCAATAAGTACTCATCTAATGCACAGGTAAAACTCAAATAAGAGATCTAACCAGAAGGTTCAACTTAAGAACTCCGGTTGGCAAAAAGAATCAAATCGAACGAAGCAACGAAAATCCAACGGCGAAAGAAAACACTTCGTTCTAGTAATCTGGGTCTAAGGCAAATTTTATAGTAGCAAAATCTTGTTTAAGTTGCTTAAACGGATAGAGGGTTTCGAGACGAAACTCTAGGCGCTTGAATCGCCTGATTCCGATAAACAAGCGAAAAGTTATACTAAAACGAAAATCGGATCAGGAATCACGATCAGAAAAATCGCGGATTTAATCCGAGAAAAAGAAAAACGACGAACGCTCACTAGAACGAACGAACGGACGAACGCTCACTATTTAAATAAACCGGAAAACCGATCTATTTTAAAAAAACCGAATCTAAAAAAACCAACGAAAACCGATCTATTTTTTTAAAAAAAACCGATGGCACGGAAGTCGAGGCGCGGCGAACCTCGTCGTCGTCGGCGGCGGCGTCCGGCGACGGCGGCTCGGTGGCGGGTGGCGGCGGCGGCGCGACGCGGCGGCGGGCGGAGGCGGTGGCAGCGGCGTCCGGGTGGCGGCACGACTTGGGGGCTGGGGCGGCAAGGGTTTCCCCGGGGCTGGGCCTCGGCTTATAAAGGCCCCCTCGGGCCAGAGTCCTAGTCGGACACGGCCCGTAGGTCGGTTTTTTTTAAATTATTCCGCTCGGAAGAAAAATAAAAAGAAATACTAAACGGACTCCAAAAATTCCGAAATAAATTTTAACGGGCTTCTAAAATCAAGCCGCACAAGGTGAACATTTATTTGGGACCTAAATGCAACTTTGAAAACACACATTTGTCCTAAATTCAAATAAAACACCGAAAAACTCCGAAATAAAATCTTATTTGATTTTATTATTAAATCCTCAATATTTCTTTATTTTAGGAAAGTCATTTTATTCCCTCTCTCATATTTTTGTAATAGAAATAATTGATGATAAAATATATACAATCAAATGATCCTATTCTCAAAATTTGAGAGAACTCAAATATGAAAATAACGAAATCCCCAACTCTCTCCGTGGGTCATTGAGTTGCGTAGAATTTCTAGGATCAACCAAATGCAAAAATAAAATATGGTATGCATTGATGATCTAATGTATAACATTCCAAATTGAAAATTTGGGATGTTACACATGGCAAAGGCTATCATTGCCACTTTTATTGAAATAAAAGATGCAAAACATTTATTCTAAATAAGAGCAAGCAAATCCTAACCAAATAAAATTATGCTCCAAGTAAAACTCATATCATGTGACGAATGAAGACATAGCTCCAAGTGAGGTTACCAATAATGTTTGAGACGAAAGAGGGGATGCCTTCTGAGGCATCCCCAAACTTAGTTGCTTGGATCTTCCTTGAATATTAACTTGGGGTGCCTTGGTCATCCCCAATCTTAGGGTCTTGTCACTCCTTATTCTCCTCATATCGACATCTCACCCAAAACTTGAAAACTTCAATCACACAAAACTTAACGAAACTTTATGAGATAGGTTAGTATGATAAAGAGCAAAGCATTTCACTTTTGGTACTGTCAAAGACAAGATTCATAATTGTTCTCACACAATGCCTACTGTAGCATATCATTTCCACAATTTATATTGAGCAATATAAGCCATGGAAACTAGAAAACAGGCAAACTATGCATCGAAAACAGAATCTATCAAAAACAGAACATTCTGTAGTAATCTGTACTCCAACCATACTTCTGTCACTCCAAAAATCTTGAAAAATAGGAAAACCTGGGAAATTTGTCTATTAATCTCGTGCAAAAAGAATTATCATTTTATCACACTTCCGTTAAAAATGAGAATTGTTTTCCTGAGTGCAAAAGTTTCTGTTTTTCAGCAAGACCAAATCAACTATCACCGTATGCCATCCCAAAGGCTTTACTTGGGACTTTATTGAAACAAAAGCTATAGAACATGATTACTACAGTAACTTAATCATGTGAACACATAAAAGCAGTAGGTAAAAATGTTGGGTTGTCTCCCAACAAGCGCTTTTCTTTAATGCCTTTTAGCTAGGCATGATGATTTCAATGATCCTCACGTAAAAGATAATAATTGAAACACAAAGAGAGCATCATGAAGCATATGAATAGCACATTTAAGTCTAACCCACTTCCTATGCATAGGGATTTTGTGAGCAAACAACTTATGGGAACAATAATCAACTAGCATAGGAAGGTAAAACATGCATAACTTCAAAACTTTCAACACATAGAGAGGAAACTTGATATTATTGCAATTCCTACATGCATAAGTTCCTCCCTCATAATAATTTTCAGTAGCATCATGAAGAAAATCAACAATATAACTATCACATAAAGCATTCTTTTCATGATTCACAAGCATAAAGTTTTTATTACTCTCCACATAAGCAAAATTATTCTTATCAATAGTAGTGGCAGGAAACTCAACAAAATAACTATCATGAGAGTGAAAATTAAAATCATGATGACAAGTTTCATGGTTATCATTATTCTTCATAACATACATGTCATCACCATAATCATCATAAATACCAACTTTGTTCTAAAAATCAATTTGAACCTCTTCCGAAATAGTGGATTCATCACTAAATAAAGTTATGACCTCTCCGATTCCACTTTCATCAATATAATCATCATAAATAGGAGGCAAGCAATCATCATAATAAATTTTCTCATCAAAACTTGGGGGAATAAAAATATTGTAACATCCCAATTTTCAATTTGGATGTTAATCATTAGGTCATCATAAGCATCCATATTTTGAGCATTTTGAATTTGGTTTATTTGGACACTTTGATCCAAGAGACCTTAAGCAACTCAAGGACCATGTGAGAGAGTTGGAGGTTTTAGTAAAATTCCATTTTTGAATTTTCAAAAATTGGTAAATTGGATCAAGGTGATTTTTATTTGAAATTATTTTTCCAATAATTTCAAAATAAATAAAATTATGAGAGAAGATAATATGACTTCTTCAAAACAGAGGAAATAATGGAAATTTAATTCTAAATTAAAATACATATTTATTTGAATTTTATTTGAGATTTTATTCGGTTAAATTAGGGAAAAATTGCATTTTATCCCAGAAAAATGTTCACGTGGTCCTAAATATTAGGAGAGGACCATGAAAATTATTTTTGGAATTTTAGGATTTTTATTTATTTTATTTTGGATTTTCCCTCTGTGGCGATTTTTTTTAAATCCGCGCGCCGACTAGGCCAGCCCAGCTCGCGTCGCCTCCGCTGCCGACTTGGGAGGAGTCCCAAGCGGACCCGCTCCTCCGCCACCGCCAGACTCCACTTGGAGTCCGACTCCACCCTACCGTTGTTTGCCCCTCCTCCAAGCCGGATCCGCCTCCCCCGACCCCCTTTATATACTCCAACCGTGCCCCCTCTCTTCCCCACCAAGCCGACGCTGCCACCCGCCATTGCCGCGCCGCCGCCGCCGCGCGCCAGCCGCGCCGCTGCCTCCTACCGCATCACGGCCGCCCGCGCAAGCCGCCTCGCCGCACGCCGCCGGAGCCGCCGCCCCGCCTCGCTGTTGACCGCCGCCAGCCGAACCTGTTTAACCCATAAAAAACCGTCCCGGTTCACCGGTTATTTTTTTTTCGTTTTTTAAGTTTTGGTTTAGTTAGGATAGACCGGTTTATTTATTTTTGATCGGTTAAATGGCGAGCGTTCACCCGATTAGTTCTGTTAACGAAATAGTTGGTTCGTTAGTTTCTGTTAGTGAACGTTCGTTCATTAGATTTTTCTTTTTAGTTTAATTTTCGGCCAGGGACCTATCCGCAAATATTTTCTCTTATAGATTACTCCCTGATCCAAATCCAGTGAAACCAACACCAAAATCTTCGTCTTGTTCCCCTTAGTCCAGATAAACAACTTGAACATGATTTTGAAAATTTAAAATTTGGTTTCAAGCAGATTTGAATTTGAACTTCTTCTAATCGTAGTTTGAGTTTCATAACTCTGATTCGAGTGATTCTTTTTGCAAATCGAAGCTCTTCACTTGAACTTTCTGTTTAGATCTTTTCTTTTGGTTTTACCTTTGCATCTTATGCTTGAGTGCTTATGTATGCTATTGTTTGTTCATGATAGAGTTTCCGGAGTGCGAGGCTTGCTACTACGAATCTCTAGGGTTTTCCGATCGTCAGTGATAGAGGCGAGGGTGATGATCATTCGATGAGATGATAACTATCGATTTGGTGGAGTCAACTTTGACGATCCGACTACAAACGTGCACAATGTTGCGCCTTAGCAATCGCTAAACCAATCTCCTGAGGTTATTGACGATGCTGGAAACATGATCAGCCTGACCACGAAGGTCTATTCCTGCACGCAATCGAAGAACAAGCAAGAATATGATAATGCAATCTGAATATTGCGAATATAGATGAAGTATTAATAAAGGTGGGGATCCGAAAGCAGTCTTGGTCTGGTCGTTGGACACAGACGAAGTACACGAAGTTGCAGTAGCTAACTTTTAACTAAACAAATCCCAAGGCTAAACGATGCCTTAAGGGCTATATTTATAGGGAATGAGAGAGGGGATTTTGTCCACCCTTGGCAAGGTGGGACTAAAACACCTCCTAAGTCGTTTCCCCTACAATATAGACTCTAAAAAAGTAGATTACATGGGCCTGGCCCAAAATAAGGTGGTGCCACACCAATAATAAGCTATGGACGAAATTTATGGAAGGCCATCTTGTATATTTCGTCCATCTTCTTGTATGTCATCATGGTGGTTTCAAAGTCCAGAAATCTCCACTTGAACCTCTGTTCTTGTTCTCTTTGCACACACCATCATCTCCGTGCTTGACCATGCTCCAATGTTCAACCTTCTTGTCCGTGCAAGGCCCTTCAATTGCAAGCAACACAAATGTATCTAAGTTAGGAAGCATCATATTCTCATGAACACTAGAAACATTACCAAGAAATGAAAGTACCTGATAATTTAATTGGCATATCTGAGCTCTAGCAACTGTTCCAAGAGGTAAAACAACAGGGGATATGGGTGTAACTATGGTAGCCATGTCCTCATCATCCTCCCCTTCTTAAAAAAAGTTGTCCTCGGCGTTGCTTAATCTGAAATCTGGCTAACAAAAGAGACAAGGTGTACATGTTGTATATGTATATGTCATTTGGTGCACATGTGGCATAGTTATACAAGAGCACGCATCAAAAGTTGTGAAATATAAAGCCAATATATTATCACAAGAAGTCAAAGGCATGAAAATATTGCAACTCAGTTTGCACATATAAGTGAAGCTCTTATTCATATCAAAAGACTGACAATGCTTATCATTAAACCATCACAACATTGATGAACCATCATCAAGATTAGAAGTCATATCAAAATGATTAAACATTAGCACAATTATTTTCAAATGTATTTGATCCAAATCTGATTTATTCCCTGATTCACTTAATTCTTTTGCATCGATAGTTAATTCAATGGGTTCAGTCAAAATTGGTTGATCACATGGCAAAGTATCATCAACATAGTCCTCTAAAATAGCCGGTGTGATCAAAGTAGTGGGTAGCTCACCGCATGGTGCATTTAAATTGACAAGACATTCATCATACTCATGTGGAGGTGGAAAATTAGTACCTTTGTCATTACCTCTTAGGATCAACTCAGATGATGTACGCGCTCCCGGTGATGATGTGTCACATTGATGAGGACATCAATACCATTGTTACACCCACAACCCCTACTGTTACATATACTGGACCAATTATTAGAGCTCGCGCACGCCAATTAAATTACTAGGTACTTCCGTTTCTTGGTAATGATTCTAATGTTCATGAGATTATGATGCTGCCTAAATTGGATACATTTGTTTTGCTTACAAATGAAGGGCCTAGCTTGGAGAAGGATGAACATTGGAGCAAGAACACGCATGGAGTTGATGGCATGCGCAAGGGGATCAAGAACGGAGTTACAAGTGATGATTTCAGGACTTTGAAGCCGCCATAAGGAGTGCATGAAGCCTTGGACGAAATATACAAGATGCCACTTCATAATATTCGTCCATAGGCTATTCTAGGTGCCGCGTCACCTTATTAATGGGCCAGGCCCATGTAATTTCGAAATACTTAAGTATAGGCTATTTTTAGGGTCCGTATGTGTGGGGAAACAAGAGTTAGGGTTGGTTTCGGACCCCACCCTCAAGGGCCACGAAATTCCCCCCTCTTCCTCCATATATACAACCCTTAGGGCATCGTTTAGACTTTGGGTTTTGTTTAGATTAAAAGTTCGCCATAGGTGCAACTTCACGTACTTCGTTTGTGTCCAACGACCAGACCAAGACGTCACAGAACCCCACCTTGATCAATAAAGCTTTCATCTTATATTCGCAATATCCCGATTGCAATCTCAGTTTCTTGCTTGTTCTTCATATGTTCGCAGGAAACAGACCCTCGTGGTCAGGTTGATCGTGCTCCGGCGTGGTCAATAACCCTCGGAAGTTGGTTTAGCGATTGCTAAGGCGCGACGTCTCGCACGTTCGTAGTCGGATCGTCAAGGTCGACTCCCATAGAAAACGATAGCCACCATCTCATCGAAACATCGGGACACCTTAGCCTCTATCAAGTGGTATCAGATTTCCAGGTTGCTCGGTGAGATTTTACAGCTTTTCGTAGATTAGATCGAGTCTGTTCTTCATACCTACAGTCCACGAAAAAGCCACACAAAAAAAATTAGGGTTAGTTCATCATCTCCGAACCAATCTGAGCCTTTGCATAATCTTTTTAGGGTTTTTGCTTTGTTGAATTTGCGGTTGCATCGTCGTGTCAAGTTGCTGGTCTTAGAGTCTAGTCTTTTAGAGTTTCGAGTTCTGGTCATAAGTTGTCACGCCGCCGCCGCACCATCATCATCGCCCATCTACCACTTTTGCTTATCCGCCACCGCTCTGAATCCATATCCATATACCACCACTAATCCGTATCCATATACCACCACCAATCTCTATCCATATACCACCACCGCTACCATATACCACCACCGCTACCATATACCACAACCATATATCCACCACCAATCCGAGTTCTTCTCATATTAGGTTTGTTCTTGAGATCAATCTAAATTCCGATTCGTGTTTCCTTGCCTGCATTTGTCTCGAAAAAAAAGAGTCTGGAGACCCCCGGGCAGTTTAGGCCAAAATTTTCACGGGCAATTTTTTTCCCTACCCTATTTTTAGGCTTTTCTGAGTCTTTTGAGCCACGTGCCATCATAGTGATTTTTTGTCACACTTTTTCGTCGTCGCTGCCCTGATTTCTGAAAAAAAAAGTGAATTTTTTTTTTCGTGCCCATCCTATCAGTTTGACGAGGGAAGAGTTTTGAGACACTCGCCATTATAGTGATTTTTCGCAAAAAAAAGGAGCGCAAAAAAAAGAGCGAAAAAAAGAGAGTTCCAGAGTGTGCTTTTCCCTTATTTACATGCAGCGCCGTGATTTTGTTAGTGTTCTAGGCTCGCGTATCTAGCACGGTCTAGCCTAGGACCAGCACAATACCGTCGTTGAGCATTTATTCAACTTTGCATCTCTGAATTGATTATTGCTGACCCTTTTTGCTACCATACTATAAGCCTTCCCAGCTCCACATACATCTACGTCGTGCGTTTGACTCTCCATGGCAATCGCTCTATCTAAGCTTTTGAGAGTTTTGACTACAACGGTTGCCGATCACCGCCTGCTGCTAGGTAAGAACTAGTAAGAATTTGAGATTTGCTTGACGGATTTGTGACACCCGCCACCACCACCACTTGTTAGTAGTCTGTAGGATCATATTCTTGTGTGTTTCTATTGCTGCTAACCATGCCAGGATCACAAGCCGATGAGACTGAATGGGAGAACTTGACAAACAAGGAGCTTCATGATATGTTTCAGCAAATGATGAGTGGACAGGTGCAAGATGTGATAAACAGATTTGAAGAGGCCATGGAGAAGATAGATGGCATGGAGAAGACGTTTGAAACAAAGCTCGATAACAAGTTTGCTGAATTGCTTTCGTGTTTTCCACCACCACCACCGGTTGCTCCTGCCGCACCTCTGCAACAACAGCAACAACACCGACTACCTCCACGTCGGGAAACAGCCCTCCGCCGAGCGAGCCGTGTCCCTCTTCAGTCGGGTCAAACTGCTGGTGCTGCTGTTGATACTTCTGTGGCTCCTACTGCTGATGTGGAGGAGGATGATTATGTGGGAGATTATGAGGATGAGGCTGATCAAAATCAGAACTACGTGCCACCACCAGCACAGCAACCACCAGGTCGTCCACATGCAAATAATGGCAATGGTAGGGCTCACCCTCAGGTACGAGATCATGACCATCTCCCTAAACTAAAATTGAATATTCCACCATTTGAGGGTAGATATGTTCCTGATATATATCTTACTTGGGAGTTAGAAACAGAACAACGATTTACATGTTTACAATATCCCGAGGAGAGACGTGTTCCTGCTGCTGTTTGTGCTTTCTCTAGTTTTGCATGTGTTTGGTGGTCTGAGCATTGTAGATTATATCCTATTCCGGCTACTTGGGCTGCTTTGAAAACTGCTATGCGTACTCGTTGGGTTCCACCATATTATCAACGTGAATTACTTCAAAAATTGCAGCGCTTAAGACAGGGAAAAAATTCTGTAGAAGAATATTATCAGGAATTACAAACTGGCATGATTAGATGTGGTATTGTTGAGGAGAATGAAGCTATGCTTGCACGTTTTATGGGTGGATTAAATAGAGAGATTCAGACGATTCTAGAGTATAAGGAGTATACTAATATCACTCGTTTATTCCATCTTGCTTGTAAAGCTGAACGTGAAGTGCAGGATCGACAGGCATTGGCGCGGACTAACTTTTCTGTAGGTCGACCTTCATCATGGACACCACGTGCATCATCTACTTCCACACGTTCTGCTACACCGGCGCCTCCGTCGGCTGCCACCTCCAACCGTGATACAATAAAGCAAGCACAATCACCACTATTTGCCAAGAGCACACCTTCTGGGCCTGCAAAGAGCTCTTCTTCATCCATGGCATCAACAGGGAAAACACATGATATTATTTGTCGACTTGCAAGGGTGGAGGTCATTATGCGAGAGAATGCCCATCTAAGCGTGTGATGATTGTTATTGAGGATGGTGGGTATGAGTCCGCTAGTGACTATGATGAGGAGACTTTGGCTCTTATTACACGTGACGAACACGGTGGAGACGATTCTGATCATGAGACGCAATACATGGCTCCTGAAGATGCTGACATGTATGAATGTTTAGTTGCTCAACGTGTTTTGAGTGTGCAGGTTACACAAGCTGAGCAAATCAGAGGCATAATTTGTTCCATACAAAGGGAGTTGTGAAGCAACGTTCTGTTCGCGTGATCATAGATGGAGGGAGATGCAATAACTTGGCTAGCATGGAGATGGTGGAGAAGCTATCTCTCACCACAAGACCACATCCACATCCTTACTACATCCAATGGTTCAACAACAGCGGCAAGATTAAGGTAACACGTACTATTCGTGTGCATTTTAGTATCTCTACATATGCTGATTATGTTGATTGTGATGTGGTACCTATGCAAGCATGTTCCTTATTACTTGGTAGACTATGGCAATTTGATAAAAATTCTGTACACCATGGTAGAAACAATCAGTATACTCTTGTTCGTAATGATAAAAATATTACTTTGCTTCCTATGACTCCTAATTCCATTTTGAAAGATGATATTAATAGAGCTAATAAAGCAAAACATGAGACAAATAAGAGTGAAAATCAGATTGTGGCAAAAGAATTTGAGCACCAAATGAAGCCTAATAATAAACCATCTACTGTTGTTTCTGAAATTAAATTGAAAAGTGCATGTTTACTTGCCACCAAATCTGATATTGATGAGCTAGATTTTAGCAAATTTGTTTGCTATGCTTTTGTGTGCAAAGAGGCATTATTTTCATTCGAGGACGTGCCTTCCTCTTTGCCCCCTGCTGTCACTAACATTTTGCAGGAGTTCGCTGACGTCTTTCCACAAGACGTGCCACCGGGATTACCACCTATTCGAGGGATTGAGCATCAAATTGACTTAATTCCCGGTGCTTCGCTACCCAACCGTGCACCATACCGTACCAATCCAGAGGAGACGAAGGAGATTATGCGTCAAGTACAAGAACTGCTCGACAAAGGTTATATACGCGAATCCCTTAGTCCTTGTGCTGTTCCTATCATTTTAGTGCCGAAAAAGGATGGTACGTCGAGTATGTGCGTTGATTGTAGAGGCATTAATAATATTACTATTTGTTATCGTCATCCTATTCCTAGGTTAGATGATATGCTTGATGAATTGAGTGGCTCTACAATATTCTCCAAAGTTGATTTGCGTAGTGGATACCATCAAATTCGTATGAAATTGGGAGATGAATGGAAAACAACATTTAAAACTAAGTTTGGATTATATGAGTGGTTAGTCATGCCTTTTGGGTTAACTAATGCACCTAGTACTTTCATGAGGTTAATGAACGAAGTTTTACGTGCTTTCATTGGACGATTTGTGGTAGTTTACTTTGATGACATATTGATTTATAGCAAATCTTTGGAGGAACATTTGGAACATTTACGTGCTGTTTTTATTGCTCTATGTGATGCACGTTTGTTTGGAAACCTTGGAAAGTGCACCTTTTGCACCGACCGAGTATCTTTTCTTGGCTATGTTGTCACTCCACAGGGAATTGAAGTTGATAAAGCCAAGATTGAAGCTATTGAGAGTTGGCCGCAGCCCAAAACGGTCACACAAGTGAGGAGTTTCCTTGGCCTCGCTGGTTTCTATAGGCGTTTTGTGAGAGATTTCAGCACCATTGCTGCACCTCTCAACGAGCTTACAAAGAAGGATGTGCCTTTTGTTTGGGGTACCGCACAAGAAGAAGCCTTCACGGTATTGAAAGATAAGTTGACACATGCTCCTTTACTCCAACTTCCTAATTTCAATAAGACTTTTGAGCTTGAATGTGATGCTAGTGGAATTGGATTAGGAGGTGTGTTATTACAAGATGGAAAACCTGTTGCATAATTTTCTGAAAAATTGAGTGGGCCTAGTCTGAACTATTCTACTTATGATAAAGAATTATATGCTCTTGTTCGGACCTTAGAAACATGGCAACATTATTTATGGCCCAAGGAATTTGTTATACATTCTGATCATGAATCTTTGAAACACATTAAAAGTCAAGCAAAACTGAACCGTAGACATGCTAAATGGGTTGAATTCATTGAGACTTTCCCTTATGTCATTAAACACAAGAAGGGTAAAGAAAATGTTATTGCTGATGCCTTGTCTCGTCGTTATACTATGCTTTCACAACTTGACTTTAAAATATTTGGTTTGGAGACCATCAAAGATCAATATGTTCATGATGCTGAATTTAAAGATGTATTGCAGAATTGTAAGGAAGGGAGAACTTGGAACAAGTTCGTTCTTAATGATGGATTTGTGTTTCGTGCTAACAAGCTATGCATTCCAGCTAGCTCCGTTCGTCTTTTGTTGTTGCAGGAGGCGCATGGAGGAGGGTTAATGGGACACTTTGGCGTCAAGAAGACGGAGGATATACTTGCTACACATTTCTTTTGGCCAAAGATGAGACGGGATGTTGAGCGTTTTGTTGCTCGCTGCACTACATGTCAAAGAGCTAAGTCACGACTCAATCCTCATGGTTTATATATGCCTTTGCCTGTACGTAGTGTTCCTTGGGAGGATATATCTATGGACTTTGTTTTAGGTTTACCTCGAACAAATAAGGGGAGGGATAGCATATTTGTTGTCGTGGATAGGTTCTCGAAAATGGCACACTTTATACCATGTCATAAAAGCGATGATGCTGTTAATGTTGCTGATTTGTTCTTTCGTGAAATTATTCGCTTACATGGTGTGCCAAATACTATTGTTTCAGATCGTGATACTAAATTTCTTAGCCACTTTTGGAGATGTTTATGGGCTAAGTTGGGGACTAAGCTGCTTTTTAGTACTACTTGTCACCCCCAAACTGATGGACAAACTGAAGTAGTCAATAGAACATTGTCTACTATGCTTAGGGCTGTTTTGAAGAATAACAAGAAAATGTGGGGAGAATGCTTGCCTCATATTGAATTTGCTTATAATTGTTCATTGCATTCTACTACTAAGATGTGCCCTTTTGAAATTGTGTATGGTTTCTTACCTCGTGCACCTATTGATTTGTTGCCTCTTTCATCTTCAGAGAAGGTTAATTTTGATGCTAAAGAACGTTCTGAATTGATTTTAAAAATGCATGAGTTAACTAAGGAAAACATTGAGCGTATGAATGCTAAATATAAACTTGCTGGAGATAAGGGTAAAAAACATGTTGTGTTTGCGCCTGGAGATCTTGTTTGGTTACATTTGCGTAAAGATAGATTTCCTAATCTGCGCAAATCAAAGCTAATGCCACGTGCTGATGGTCCTTTTAAGGTGTTAGAGAAAATAAATGATAATGCATATAAACTTGAGCTACCTATAGATTTTGGGGTTAGTCCCACTTTTAACATTGCAGATTTGAAGCCTTATTTGGGTGAGGAAGATGCGCTTCCGTCGAGGACGACTTCATTTCAAGAAGGGGAGGATGATGAGGACATCAATACCATTGTTACACCCACAGCCCCTACTGTTACATATACTGGACCAATTACTAGAGCTCGCGCACGCTAATTAAATTACCAGGTACTTTCGTTTGTTGGTAATGATTCTAATGTTCATGAGATTATGATGCTGCCTAAATTGGATACATTTGTTTTGCTTACAAATGAAGGGCCTAGCTTGGAGAAGGATGAACATTGCAGCAAGAACACGCAGGGAGTTGATGGCATGCGCAAGGGGATCAAGAACGGAGTTACAAGTGATGATTTCAGGACATTGAAGCCGCCATAAGGAGTGCATGAAGCCTTGGACGAAATATACAAGATGCCACTTCATAATATTCGTCCATAGGCTATTCTAGGTGATGCGTCACCTTATTAATGGGCCAGGCCCATGTAATTTCGAAATACTTAAGTATAGGCTATTTTTAGGTTCCGTATGTGTGGGGAAACAAGAGTTAGGGTTGGTTTCGGACCCCACCCTCAAGGGCCACGAAATTCCCCCCTCTTCCTCCATATATACAACCCTTAGGGCATCATTTAGACTTTGGGTTTTGTTTAGATTAAAAGTTCGCCATAGCTGCAACTTCGCGTACTTCATTTGTGTTCAACGACCAGACCAAGACATCACAGAACCCCACCTTGATCAATAAAGCTTTCATCTTATATTCGCAATATCCCGATTGCAATCTCAGTTTCTTGCTTGTTCTTCATTTGTTCGCAGGAAACAGACCCTCATGGTCAGGTTGATCGTGCTCCGGCGTGGTCAATAACCCTCGGAAGTTGGTTTAGCGATTGCTAAGGCGCGACGTCTCGCACGTTCGTAGTCGGATCGTCAAGGTCGACTCCCACAGAAAAAGATAGCCACAATCTCATCGAAACATCGGGACACCTTAGCCTCTATCACACATGGTAGAGGTGATGTAGTCCTCACAACAAGGGATGTGGTTGTCATAGTATGCCTAGTAGTTGAAGGGACAACCGTATCAACTCTTGAAATATGCATCTCGCGCTTGTTCTCCTTGTGGGCAATATGTCGTTTTATTTCCTGTTCATCTTTGCAAGCAAGATGAAACAAATGGTCCATGGGATAACACTCTTCATGAATTAGTATCTCCTGAATGTCACAATTTAATCCTCCCCAAAATCTATCCATAAAATCTTCTTCACTTTCTTCTAAAGAGGAATGCAACAAGGTAG
The DNA here is from genome assembly GCF_018294505.1 of Triticum aestivum. NCBI lineage: Eukaryota > Viridiplantae > Streptophyta > Magnoliopsida > Poales > Poaceae > Triticum > Triticum aestivum. Next base: position 297,099,668 of record NC_057809.1, read on the forward strand.
TTTGTAAAGTATCATAATATTTCGTTACGGTGTCACTACCTTGTTTTAAATGTTGCAACTTTTTAATCATGTCACGAGTATAATACACGGGGACAAATGTATGTCGCATGGCAAGTTTCAAATCATCCCAAGTAGTAGGTATATAATCAGGGTGTAACCGACAATATTCACTCCACCAAACTAAAGCATAACCGGTGAAAGAATCAACCGCAACCTTAACTTTTTTATGTTCATCAAAATTATGGGAAGCAAATATATTATTTATGTTGAAATCCCATTCAATATATAAAGCAGGTCTAAAACAGCCATTAAATGGTGGTATAGAAACATTAACCTGATCATGTGCATCTAGATGTTTGTGCACCTCTCGTGACGGTTGTGATATTTGCATAGGTGGTGGCACGTCTCCCGCGATCGACAAAGCCCATGAATTGACTCTGGATCCTGTCATGATTAGTAGAAACAAGAAATAAAATCCAAAAATAGTGTTCCGATGAACGACTGGGAAGTGGTGGTAAAACGCTCACAGTATAGCAAAGCAATGTCTTACAAGTTCTTACCATACAACAGGAGGTGAGCGGCAACCAGCGGTGTCAAAGAACTCCAAAAGTTGATAAAGCGATTGCCAGGTGAACGGACATATACACAATGTAGAAATATGTGGAGCTGGGTTGGCTTTATATGTGTGAGAAAAAATGCTACAACCACAATAGTTAATGCAAGCTGAAAATTCACTCAAAGTGGTCGAGTGCTGGTCCTAGGCTAGACCGTGCTAGAGACGCGAGTCTAAGACACAAATGAAATTCACGTGCGCACATGATATGCAACAAAACTTATAAGCAATGCAGCAACCAGAAAGTACTAGCACTATTATATCTCCAAATACTTTCTACATGGCTGCTCTCTCTTTGCTTTTTCTTCCGCCAACGTTTCTCTCTTTTTTTGTCAACCGAAGAACAAACCGATTTGAGAATCAAACCTGCCTTTACCAAAAAAACTGCACACAGGAGTCCTTTGAAAATTACTACAATCAGATCAGAGGTTTTTTTCTATCTCTCAAGGATTGACGTGGAGTACTACTCCCAAACTCCCTGCCACGTTTTTTTCCAACCTTGTCAAACGGATCCGCAATCCTTTCTTTTAGTACGTGGCACAAGCAAGCAAATATATTTAGACTTTCCAAAAAATTAACCGTTGGTCAAACTTTCCAAACCAACTAGTTTCCTTCCGTGGCAAAATAACGTGCAGAATAACTTGGAAACCGAAGCAATCAGAATGGCATTTTTTTAAATGCCCAAACGTGAAATATTCCCTTCCAAATTCTCTCTCTTTTTGCCTTTTCTTTCTCTCTCTCTCACGCTGGATCAATTAATTCTAAAAGAATCAAATTCCCACGAGTAGCATGCTACATGCAAGTCTTTCCAAACAAATAGATCAAATCGTGCCAACCGATCTTTAATTCCTTCCAAAAGATTAGCATACATCACTTTTTTGTAATATCTCATATCCCAAAACGTCCAAATAAAGCATCCACGTTATCCCCTCCTTTATTGGCTGATTTCTTCTCTTTTCTAATAAGAACGAGTCAATCTTTCCAATTAAATCAAACCGATCAACCCTTTTTTCTTTGTGTTGGCCCATTTATTTTTTTAATTAGTTTCTAATTAGTAGCGCACAACTCACATCCTTCCTTCCTTCCTTCTTTCCTTTTTTCAAAGAAAATTTCTCAATAAAAACGGCCACCAACCAAACCGATTGGCACTTGCCTTTTTTAATCTTTCCTTGTGATACACACCAAACTTTCTGCAACAAACAGATTCCTCATTAATTGCAGATTCAACTTTCCTTTCAAGCACCCACGTGATCTATTTCTTCCAAATCTTTTCTCTTTTTTTTCGCTATATTTTTTCTCTAAGGACACATCCAGAACATGGAAACCTCCAACCGAATCTTGTTTTTTTTCTAAGTGGGAAACGAATCTGGTCTCTTCTTCTCTTTCCTAAAACCAGATTACTTCCTAAAACAAGCCACATAATGTTTCCAAACGAACTTTCCTTTTATTCTTTCCCAGACCGAAAAGAAGTCCTGCCAAAACGTGAAAGATGAGGAGACTTTCGAAGTAGTACTACTACCACGTCCCAACCTTCCAAGTCACGTCCTCCTCTTTTCAATCGGTGAACAACTTTGTTTAACAACTGAATTAGATTAGATAGCTGGTTTTTGGTATCGACTGTAGCAGCACCAAATCCCAAGAAGCTCAAAGAAAGGGACTCCTTTTGTACTCCGATCTCTCTCCTTGATCCAAACTTCTCAGCTGATTCTCTCTCTCAAAACTCTTTTTTTATCTGTTCTAAAACTTTTTTGATGCTCAAAGACGACGACAAACCACAACAGCGGATGGATGATGGTGATGCTGACGAATAAATTAACTTGAAGCATTGGTGTTCGTTGATGCGATGTGAACAAAAACGTGACAGGAACTCGAAACTCTAAAATTTAGACACTAGAACTAGCAACTCGACACACGATGCAACCGAAAATTTAATAATGCAAAAACTAAGTGATAATGGTGAAAAGGCTCAGACTGTCTAGGACATGGATGAACTAATCTAACTTTTTTTGGTGGCTTTTTCATGGACTATAGATATGAAGAACATATGCAATCTAAGACTATGAAAAACTGGAAAATCTCAACGAGCAACCTGAAAACTGATACCACTTGATAGAGGCGAGGGTCCCAATTTTTTGATGAGATGATAACTATCGATCTGGTGGAGTCAACTTTGACAATCCGACTACAAACGTGCACGACATTGCGGCTTAGGAATCGCTAAACCAATCTTCTGAGGTTACTGACGATGCTGGAAACACGATCAGCCTGACCACGAAGGTCTATTCCTGCACGCAATCGAAGAGCAAGCAAGAATATGACAATGCAATCTGAATATTGTGAATATAGATGAAGTATTAATAAAGGTGGGGATCCGAAAGAGGTCTTGGTCTGGTCGTTAGACACAAACGAAGTACACGAAGTTGCAATAGCTAAATTTTAACTAAACAAATCCCAAGTCTAAACGATGCCTTAAGGGCTATATTTATAGGGAACGAGAGAGGGGATTTTGTCCACCCTTGGCAAGGTGGGACTAAAACACCTCCTAAGTCGTTTCCCCTACAATATGGACTCTAAAAGTAGATTACATGGCCCTGGCCCAAAATAAGGTGGTGCCACACCAATAATAAGCTATGGACGAAATTTATGAAAGGCCATCTTGTATATTTCGTCCATCTTCTTGTATGTCATCATGGTGGCTCCAAAGTCCGAAAATCTCCCCTGGAACCTCTGTTCTTGTTCTCTTCGCACACACCTTCATCTCCGTACTTGACCATGCTCCAATGTTCAACCTTCTTGTCCATGCTAGGCCCTTCAATTGCAAGCAACACAAATGTATCTAAGTTAGGCAGCATCATATTCTCATGAACACTAGAAACATTACCAAGAAATGGAAGTACCTGATAATTTAATTGGCATATCTGAGCTTTAGCAACTATTCCAAGAGGTAAAACAACATGGGATATGGGTGTAACTATGGTAGCCATGTCCTCATCAGTCAGCAAGGCAAGTAACACTTTGATCATACCCTTTTATTACCTAGTTTTTATGCATTAGTTTCAACCCTCAAACATTGCATGAGTAGGATTTGATAATATGTGGGTGTGGGAAGTAGTTGATGATCTAGGAACCTGTTGTCGAAGTTAAGATGAAACTTCGGTAGCATAGGCTCTCCTCCTAGGCTCTCCTAGGGGTTTACCTCGCCGGTGGCCACTCCGGCCCCGGCGGCCACCTCCTTCTACGTCGGCGGCCACTTTGGCCCCGGCGTCCACCTTGTCATCTTGTCTCATCCACATGCATCACTTCTTTGTGGATCTATGGCCCCTTTTTCTCTCCACTTCGAGAGGGGCAAGAAGTTTCAAGCAGCCACGAGGAGCACGTTTGGGCACCCCGTGGTCTTCTCTCCTGGATTTTGGCAAAAGAAATTCATCTTGGTTGTGTCATTCTGCGGGGTACATTCAAGTTGGATACGCATACAGTTAGTATTGCTCTTCAGGCTACTTTTGGAGGTTATCCTCAAGGTTTTAGGGTCTCCTCCCTGAAAGACCATTCTTTTAAGTTCTCTGTTGCCTCCAAATCGGTGGGTTTTCACATCTACAATGCGGGGAGAGTGGTTGAAAAAGATTTTGAGATGGTCTTTAGTCTTTGGGGTAATGGGGGTCCTAATTGGCGTCGTGAGGAATTTCTGTATTACAAAGAGTTAGATGCTGAGTGGACCGTTGTCGGTCATAAGGGCAAAGCCATTGTTCCTTGCTCCGGCGATCGCCGGAGTGCAGCTCCGATGAGGGACCATAGGTCAGTATTTCAGCGGTTATCCAGGGCAGTTGATTCGGCGCGTGAATTGAGTCAGCCTTCATTATAGAATTTTACTACAGCAATTAATGAGCACATTATTGAGAATCAGGTTAATGAGCCCATCATTTAGGATCGGACCCGCATTTCGGAATCAGACAATAACGCATGCTATTTCGAACGTGCATGCTTTGCATGTGGTGACGTGGGTCACCTGGCGCGCTTCTGTCCCAAGCCCAGGCTTACTGGGTTGTGCCCATTTATCCTAGTAGCAACCTTCAGCAGCCCACCAGTCGAGGCCTGGGCCGAGGGGGTAGTTGCTGACTGGTTCAGGCACATTGGGCCGGCCCAGGAGCCAAGATTGGTTGCCTCTTTTAGGGAGCTGGTCTCGGGTCATTTCCTAAATTTTCAACCAAGACCATAGACAGACTCCTCGCATTCCACTCCTACTTCCCTTTCTATGCAAACTCGTTCGACCCCTCCGCCATTGTTGTCAGACTCCGAGCTCCACTCACCTGCAGAGGCCATTATGGCAAACATTCCCATCGATCCTCAGTCGTTTATACCGCACGGGTTCCAGATTCAGCACATTGAGGGAAGAAATGGTTTTACCAGGGTGGTTCTTCCACCTCGACCGCGTCGCCATGAGGATTGGGCCACTGCCACCATCCAACCTCTTCCCGATGAGGTACTCTTTCTCAATGTCCGTGAGGTTTTGGAAGATTTTCTGCAAAATGACCCAGATGCTCAAGTTGCTTTTTGAGAGATTCAGCCTTGCCCATTTGGGGAGGCATATGTTCAGTTTTGGCACATCCGCGATAGGGACAGGCTGGTTAGAGACAGGCCCTTGCTTTTGGGGATGTTTTCATCACTTTTACTAAGCATAATGAGGGTAGAAACTGGAGGAGAGTGTAGTTTAACAGGGTGTGTTGGTTGCTCATGGTTGGTGTTCCTTTCGACCACTGCAACACTGAAGATATTGTCACTGCAATAGCAAAATTTGGAAGAATAATCCACTGGGAAAAGGAAGATGCTCTAAAGGGCAAGATCTTGGTCAAGGCAAGAGTGACTGACTTGTTTGAAATTCCAAAGAGCATTCGATGGTCTGAAGGAGAAAACTTTGAAGAAGGATCTCTAACTAGTTCTGTTGAGGTGCCGCTGGAGGAAATGCAGGGTTGTGGCCCTGCAGATGAGGACCCATTCCCTCCACCAGGAGTTGATCCCCACCCTCTTCCTCAGAATGCTAATGACTTTCCAGGATTTCAAAACTTGCAGTTGAACAATGCACCTGCAGATAATGCAGAGTGGGAAGAGTGGGATGAACAGGGACATTGGGCTTTCCCTCAACCAGCAGCTCAGCTTATGGATATAATTCAGAAGCAATAGCAAGAATAAGTTCAGATAGATGCAAATGATGCCTTGCCCAACAGCAGCATTACCACAACAGTTTCCTTATCTGAAGGTTTGTACTCACACAATGGTGGACCTAATATTCAGAATCAGGAGGTTAATCAAGTGGCCCTGGGAAATTTTGTGGCCCCTCTTGGTGATGGTCTTCATAACTTACTACAAGCTTACCCATCTGATGCTGAAAATGATGTGGAAGAGGGTGAATTCATTGCACCTATGGATCAACAAGTGCCTGGTCTGAACAGTGGCAATGAAATTCAGAATGACTTTGGTCTCATTCAGGAGGCTGTGCAAATTCAGGTGGCTTAAGTTGTAGAAGCCTCTGGTGCTGTTGTAGTACAACAAATTTCAGAAGACCCACAGCCAGCAGCAGAGCAGAGTATTCTCAAAGAAGTGCCAGCAGATACTGAGGGTCCTTTTGTAGGTATAGCAAATTTTAATTTGGATATTTCTTCTAATTCCCTGATTAGTCCACAAGAATTGTTCCAGTTGTCCTCACATCATGCTTTTTCTGTTATTGACTGTGCACATCTTATGTCTGAGGAAGGTATTGAGCTCTGGGGGAAATTTTTTGCTCCTTCACCCACACAGGTGGCAAGTTCTTTCTCTTCAGAAATTCCAGTAAGCTGGTTTAACTTTATTTTGCACTTGCTTCTGACTCCAGAAAAATTTGATTGGACCTTGCACCTTCCGAAATCACCCTTATGGCAAATTTTGATTGAAAACTGCAAAGAAGAAGATACTATGACCTTTTGTTTACCTGATAAGTGCTCTGTCTCTCAGGCTCCAGTTTGCAAGTTACAGTCACCTGCTGGTATTAACAAATAAAATGCTGGATGTAGTCCAGAAGCTCACTCTTCTTCTGGAGCAGGTAGTCCTCTGAAAATGGTTTCTCCAACTAATGTGATACTCTTACCTGCTGGTGAAGCAATCTCCAGGAAAAGGAGGGGAAAGGGACCCTTTGTTGAAACTCATGTAAGAAGAAGTGGAAGAATTAGAGAGGAAAACAAAGGTTTTAAAAGAAATTCTTGCTCAAGAAAAGCATGTATCCCTTGCAATGCTGCTCCTCCAGTTTTACACAGTAAAGTAGTTAAAAATCTTACTTCATCCTTTTGCAAGGTGGCTGTAGAGGACCTGCAAGAGAACATGGCCAAGAGGGCTAAAAGCAAGGAATCTGATGGAGAGGCCAAGAATTCCAAGGCCAAGGAGAATAACAACTCCAACCCTAGTGCAAAATGATTAGTAAACCCTTTCTATATTTTGGCTGCACAACCAGGGTCCATGGGGAGAATGTTCCTAAGTTAGTTTCTCAAGTATTGAACTCTATGTACTGCCTGAGGCATTTTGTTACGTGTATGACTGGGACCTTTCCTGGTAGTCAGGTTGGCTCTTGCTGTAATGGTTTGCACTTTTGGAAGAATGGTATGAGGCTAATATGGGCACTTGGATTTCTGCAAGTAACTTGTAGCACTCAATATTTATTCAGGTTCTATGAGTGATGTATGGTGGTCTGTCAAAGGCTGGTCTTTGACAGCAGTTTAATAACATCCATGTTACTTAATGAATAACAAGATATCTTGGAACATATTAAATTGGAACATTAGAGGCATAAATGCAGAAGCCAAATGGCTAGCTTTAAAGCAAAAAATAGAAGAGAGTGTAACTGGGATTATATGTTTGCAGGAAACCAAAAGGGAGAGATTTGACTTGTCTTATGTTCATAACTTTTGTCCATACAGATTTAATAAATTTGAGTACCTACCTTCTGTTGGGGCCTCTGGAGGCATAATTGTTATCTGGGTTGGTTCTCTTTTTCATGGAGAAGTTCTGTTCCAAAACAAGTTTTCTCTCTCCTTGAAATTCACTTGTAACACTTCCAATCAGTCTTGGGTTTTGACAAACATCTATGGTCCTAGCAACCAGGAAGACAAAGCTGAATTTATGCAATGGTTTAGTAACATCCAAATGCCCCCTAATGCGGATTGGATAGTAATGGGTGACTTCAATTTCATCAGATCTCCTAATGATAGAAACAAACCAGGTGGAGATGTCAATCAAATGCTCCTCTTTAATGAAGCTATTAGTAATTTGGGTTTTCTTGAACTACCATTAAAAGGCAGACAATTCAGCTGGAGTAATATGCAGGAAAACCCACTATTAGAAAAACTTGACTAGTTCTTCACTTCTGCTTCCTGGATGATTTCATACCCAGATTCCCTAGCTCTTCCTCTTGCAAGACCTATTTCTGGTCATCTGCCATGTTTGATTAAAGTGGGAACTTCTATTCCAAAAGCTAAAGTGTTTAGATTTGAGAATTACTGGTTGAAGCACACCTCTTTTAAAGACATAGCCAAAGCAGCTTGGGACATTCCTGTGGGTTACTCAAATCCTGCCAAGTTGATCAATGCAAAGTTCAAAAACTTAAGGAGGGCCCTAAAATTATGGTCAAAGACTTTGATATGCCTTAAGAAGCAGACTGCAGACATCAATGAGTGCATTTTTCTTCTGGACTTCTTTGAGGAATTTAGAAGATTGGATACCATAGAATGGAATTGTAGAGCCTTGCTTAAAGAGCACTTGCTCACTATTTTGAAAAACCAGAAGATATATTGGAGACAAAGAGGAAAAATTAAAGGAGTAAAATTTGGAGATGAAAACACAAAGTTTTTCCACACTAGAGCTTCAATTAATTACATGCATAATAAGATTGCAATGCTCCTTAATGAGGATCTAGTAGAAATCATTGATCATGATGGAAAGGCTGGCTTACTTTGGGAATCCTTTAAACAGAGACTAGGAAAATCTGAGGGACATACTATGCATTTTGATTTGGAAAACCTTCTTGCCAATCAGATCAATCTAGATGTCTTCAAGGACATTGAACAACCATTCTGAGATGAGGAAATAAATAATGTGGTTAAGGACTTGCCTACTGATAAATCACCTGGGACAGATGGTTTCAACAATGAGTTTATTAAAGCTTGTTGGGACATTATTGGAGCTGATGTAAGAAACTTGGTACATGCCTTTCATGAAGGTAATATTTCTTTGGAGAGCATTAACACCTCATATATCACCCTCATCCCCAAGAACTCTGCTCCCCTTACCTCTAGTGATTTTAGACCCATTTCCTTGCTTAATGGGGTGCTTAAGATCATCACTAAGTTACTGGCAAATAGATTGCAAAAAGTGATTTTACAAATGATCCACATTAACCAATATGGATCTCTCAAGGGAAGGGTTATACAAGATTGTTTGGGGTGGTCCTATGAATACATTCACCAATGCTACAAATCCAGGGAAGAATTGCTTGTGTTGAAACTAGATTTTGAAAAAGCATTTGATACCATTGAACACCAAGCAATTATAGACATTCTCAGAGCAAAAGGTTTTGGCCATAAGTGGATCTCATGGATAGAAATAATATTTAACTCTGCCTCAACTGCTGTAATGCTGAATGGAATCCCTAGAAGATTTATTGTAGAAGGGGAGTACCACAAGGAGAACCTCTTTCACCTCTGTTGTTTGTCATAGCAGCTGACCTGCTATAGTCAGTAATCAATAAAGCAATGGGAATGGGCCTCCTTGATGCACCTCTACAGATAAATTCATGCACTTACTTTCCAATTTTCCAGTATGCAGATGATACCTTGTTAATAATGCAAGCTGATTCTAGACAGCTCATCTGTCTTAAAGCCCTATTAAACACTTTTGCATCTGCCACTGGTTTAAAGGTAAATTACCAAAAATCTATCATGGTACCTATCAATATTCAGGAAGAGAGGGCTCAAATTTATGCTAGAACACTTAATTGCCAGATGGGATACTTTCCATTCACATACCTAGGGCTTCCTTTAGGACTTCACAAACCAACAGTGGAGCAGTGTTTACCACTGGTTAACAGGATTGTAAAAAGATTGGCTGGCATTGCCACTTCCATGACCTATGCAGGCATATTGTTAATGGTTAAATCAGTTCTGGCATCTCTCACAATTTTCTTCATGAGCTGCTTGGATGTACCAGTAACTATTAAGCAGCAAATCTTGAAATATTTCAGGCACTGCTTGTGGAGAGGACCAGATATGGAAGACCATAGACTAGCTTTAGTAAAATGGACCACTATTTGTAGACCAAAAAGCCAGGGAGGGCTAGGAGTCATGGATATCTTCACACAGAATAAGGCACTGCTTATGAAAAACTTACACAAGTTCTACAATAGACATGACATTCCTTGGGTGAATTTGATTTGGGAGACACATTACAATGAGGACAAACTGCCAGGAGATGAATTAGTGGGTTCTTTCTGGTGGAAGGCCAACTTGCAATTAATACCACAGTTTAAAGGCCTAGCAAGGTGCAACTTGGGAGATGGCAGAAGTGCTTTTTTCTGGTTTGACTTATTGTCTGAGCAATTACTGCAACATCAGTTCCCCCATCTTTTCTCTTTTGTGATTAATGACAGACTTACAGTGCAGCAAGTTTTGGCCACAAAATACCTGGAAGACCTCTTTCACCTTCCATTATCAATGGAGGCTCATGAGTAATTCTTGTTGCTTGAAAATATGTGTTACTCCATGAGGCAATCACAGTATCAAAACCACACAGATACTTGGAGCTACATCTGGGGTAATGGACATTTTTCCTCTCCCAAGGCTTACAATGTTATGATTGGCTTCAAACAAACCCCACCCCACTTCAACTGGATCTGGGACTCATCATGCCAACCCAAACACAAAATGTTCTTCTGGATGCTTTTACATGACAGACTCAATACAAGGAATCTTCTGAGAACAATTCATCGGATCTCGACAAATACACTGCAAAAAGAAGAGTTACATCGAATAGATCTCTAAGAGAATCAAGGAGAACTTTGTATTAAGATCCAAAGAGAGAGAAGAAGCCATCTAGCTAATAACTATGGACCCGTAGGTCTGAGGTAAACTACTCACACATCATTGGAGGGGCCATGGAGTTGATGTAGAGGCCCTCCGTGATGAATGCCCCCTCCGGCGGAGTTCCGGAAAAGGCCCCAAGATGGGATATCTTTGGTACAGAAGGTTGCAGCGGTGGAAATAGGGTTTTGTGGTGCTCCTGGATGTTTGCGGGGTATGTGAACTTATATAGGAGGAAGAAGTAGGTCGGTGGAGCAACGAGGGGCCCACGAGGGGGAGGGCGCGCCTAGGGGGTAGCCGCGCCCCCTGCCTCGTGGCCACCTCGTTGATTGCTTGACGTCCACTCCAAGTCCTCTAGATCATGTTTGTTCCAAAAATCACGTTCCCGAAGGTTTCATTCTCTTTGGACTCCGTTTGATATTCCTTTTCTACGAAACACTGAAATAGGCAAAAAACAGCAATTTGGGCGGGGCCTCCGGTTAATAGGTTAGTCCCAAAAATAATATAAAAGTGTAAAATAATGCCCATTAACATCCAAAATAGATAATATAATAGCATGGAACAATCAAAAATTATAGATACGTTGGAGACGTATCAGCATACCCAAGCTTAATTCCTGCTCGTCCTCGAGTAGGTAAATGATAAAAACAGAATTTTTGATGTGGAATGCTTTCTAGAATATTCTTCAATGTATTTTTCTCTGTTGTGGCATGAATGTTCAGATCCGAAAGATTCAAGATAAAAGATTATTGTTGACATAAAAATAGTAATACTCCAAGTATGCTAATCAAGCAATTATGTCTTATCAAAATACCACAGCCAAAGAAAACTTATCCCTACAAAGTCATATAGTTTGGCCATACTTCATTTTCGTCACACAAAATGCTCTCATCATGCACAACCCCGATGACAAGCCAAGCAATTGTTTCATACTTAGCCTTTTCAAACTCTTTCAACTTTATGCAATATATGAGCGCGAGCCATGGACATAGCACTATGGGTGGAATATAATATGATAATTGAGGTTGTGTGAGAAGACAAAAAGGGAGAAAGTCTCACATTGACGCGGCTAATCAATGGGCTGTGGGGATGCCCACCGATTGATGTCAATGCAAGGAGTAGAGATTGCCATGCAAAAGATGCACTAGAGCTATAAATATATGAAAGCTCATCAAGGAAACTAAGTGGGTGTGCATCCAACTCGCTTGCTCGCGAAGACCTAGGGCATTTGAGGAAGCCCATCATTGGAATATACAAGCCAAGTTGTATAGTGAAAAATTCCCACTAGTATATGAAAGTGACAAAATAAGAGACTCTCTATCATGAAGATCATGGTGCTACTTTGAAGCACAAGTGTGGAAAAAGGATAGTAACATTGTCCCTTCTCTCTTTTTATCTCATTTATTTATTATTGTTTTTCCTTTTTTTATTTGAGCCTTCTTTTTTTGGGCCTCTTTTTTTCGTCCGGAGTCTCATCCCGACTTGTGGGGGAATCATAGTCTCCATCATCCTTTCCTCACACGGGACAATGCTCTAATGATGATCATCACACTTTTATTTTCTTACAACTCAAGAATTACAACTCGATACTTAGAACAAAATATGACTCTATGTGAATGCCTCCGACGATGTACCGGGATTGCGATGAATCAAGAGTGACATGTATGAAAAAATTATGAACGATGACTTTGCCACAAATACGATGTCTACTACATGATCATGCAAAGCAATATGACAATGATGATCGTGTCATAATAAATGAAACAGTGGAAAGTTGCATGGCAATATATCTCGGAATGGCTATGTAAATGCCATAATAGGTAGGTATGGTGGCTGTTTTGAGGAAGATATAAGGAGGCTTATGTGTGATAGAGCGTATTATATCACGGGGTTTGGATGCACCGACGAAGTTTGCACCAACTCTCAAGGTGAGAAAGGGCAATGCACGGTACCGAAGAGGCTAGCAATGGTGGAAGGGTGAGAGTGCGTATAATCCATGGACTCAAATTAGTCATAAAGAACTCACATACTTATTGCAAAAATCTACAAGTCATCAAAACCAAGCACTACACGCATGCTCCTAGGGGGATAGATTGGTAGGAAAAGACCATCGCTCATCCCCGACTGCCACTCATAAGGAAAGCAATCAAAGAACACCCCATGCTTCAAATTTGTCACATAACATTCACCATACGTGCATGCTACGTGACTTGCCAACTTCAACACAAGTATTCATCAATTTCACAATTATTCAACTAGCACACTTCTAATATTACTACCTTTATATCTCAAAACCATCTATCAAGCATCCAACTTCTCTTAGCATTTAAAATTTACAACCAAAGTGAATTACCATGATGTTCTAAAGGACTCTCAAAATTATATAAGTGAAGCATGAGAGTTCAATTATTTCTATAAAATAGAACCACCGCCCTGCTCTAAAAGATATAAGCGAAGCACTAGAGCAAAAACTATATAGCTCAAAAGATATAAGTGAAGCACATAGAGTATTCTAATAAATTCCAATTCATGTGTGTCTCTCCCAAAAGATGTTTACAGCAAGGATGATTGTGGTAAACTAGAAAGCAAAGACTCAAATCATACAAGACACTCCAAGCAAAACACATATCATGTGGCGAATAAAAATATAGCTCCAAGTAAAGTTACCGATAGACGAAGACGAAAGAGGGGATGCCTTCCGGGGCATCCCCAAGATTAGGCTTTTTGATGTCCTTGGATTTTACCTTGGGATGCCTTGGGCATCACAATGTTAGGCTCTTGCCACTCCTTTTTCCATAATCCATCAAATCCTTACCCAAACATGAGAACTTCACAACACGAAACTTCAAAGAAAATCTTCGTGAGCTCCGTTAGTAAAAGAAAACAAACCACCACTACAAGGTACTGTAATGAACTCATTCTTGATTTATATTGGTGTTAAACCTACTGTATTCCAACTTTTATATGGTTCATAAACTCTATTAATAGCCATAAATTCATCAAAATAAGCAAACAACACACGAAAAACAGAATCTGTCAAAAACAAAACAGTCTGTAGTAATCTGTAGGTTTCGAATACTTCTGGAACCCCAAAAATTCTAAAATAAATTTCTGGACGTGAGGAATTTATCTATTAATCATATGCAAAAAGAATTAACTAAATAGAACTCTCCAGTAAAAAATGGAATCAATTCTCGCGAGCGCTAAAGTTTCTGTTTTTTACAGCAGGATCAAAAAAACTTTCCCCAAGTCTTCCCAACGGTTCTACTTGGCACAAACACTAATTAAACACAAAAACACAACCAAAACAGAGGCTAGATAAATTATTTATTACTAAACAGGAGCAAAAGTCAAGGAATAAAAATAAAATTGGGCTGCCTCCCAACAAGCGCTATCGTTTAACGCCCTTAGCTAGGCATAAAAGTAAGGATAGATCTAGATATTGTCATCTTTGGTATGCAATCCATAAGTGGCTCTCATAATAGATTCATAAAGTAATTTGATTTTCTTTCTAGGAAAGTGTTCCATGCCCTTCATTAACGAAAATTGGAATCTAATATTCCCTCTCTTTATATCAATAATTGCACCAATCGTTCTAAGGAAAGGTCTACCAAGAATAATAGGACATGAAGGATTGCAATCTATACCAAGAACAATGAAATCTATGGGCACATAGTTCCCATTTTCAACAATAAGAACATCATTAATCTTTCCCATAGGTTTCTTAATGGTGGAATCCTCAAGGTGCAAGTTTAGAGAACAATCATCAAATTCACGGAAACCTAGCAAATCACACAAAGTTTTTGGAATGTGGAAACACTAGCACCCAAATCACACAAAGCATAGCATTCATGATCTTTAATTTTAATTTTAATTGTAGGTTCCCATTCATCATAAAGTTTTCTAGGGATAGAAACTTCCAACTCAAGTTTTTCTTCATAAGATTGCATCAAAGCATCAACGATATGTTTAGTGTCGTGGAATTGTCATGACAGATGTCCTAGCGAAATGACTTAGTCGTGGAGCCATCGCAACTAGGAAGCTTAAAGGGGTTAATCGGGACAAAGGACACAAGAGGTTTATACTGGTTCGGCCCCTTGCGGTGAAGGTAAAGCCTAGTCCAGTTGATGTGGTATTGCTAGGTTTCGATGACCAAGGAGCGAAATACGCTAGCTTGGCTCTCGATCTGTTGTTTCTTGCCCTAAGCCGCCGCCGGGTCGTCCCCTTATATACACGGGTTGACGCCCTGCGGCCTACAGAGTCCCGGCCGGCTCATACAACATGTCCAGCTCGGTGACATCTTTTACATGCCTTACTTTACAAGTCTTATTCATACATGGCGGTGTATACTTACAGGCCTTAAGCCGCCTCTGGGCTTGGGCCTACTTCAAGCCTTATCATAAACCGCCACCTTGTATACTATTCGGGCTTCCTTTAAGTAGCCCGCCTTTGTGATTGACCCGACCCCTCCTGGGCGGGTCATTCCTGGTAGTCATATCCTCAACATTAGGCCCCAGGTTGATTTGAACTTTGTTCATGTCAATCTTCAACACTTAGAAAAAACCCATCTACCATAGCTGCGAAAGCCTTGTAACCCGCCATGACGTCATCTCCGGATTTTTCGGAACCCGCCGCCACGTCATCTTTAACGGATCTTTATCTTTAATGCCTTTCCAAAAATCAAGGCACTGTAACACCCCAAAAATTTAACCATGATTTATTAATTAAAATTTTGCCTTGGTAAATTAATTTTTTATTTTCTGGATTTCCTTTAATTCAGAACCACTCTTTTCTCCTGAATTGTGGAGTTTTCACCCCAAGTGAAAACCTTTCAAAAATATTGTTGGACTTGTATTTCTCCCCAGGACCATTTCTTTTTATCAGTGGAATTATTTCTACAATTATTTTTCCTGAGCTTTATTTCTTTAAAAATGATTTTTCATAAGTTTTAGGGTTCCATTTGCACTACAACCCTTTCAAATACTTCTTTAAAATCCCGACCAAAATTTGGAGATGTCATGGGATGTTCCCACATCACTTTTATGCAAAAATCTCTTTTAGTCATTTGGAAATTTTGAGCCCTACCCCAAGTTTTCAAATCTGGTCCAGTTTGTAATTTGCACTACAACCTATTTAAATATTTCTTTAAAAATTCCACCAAAATTTGGGGATGTTAGTAGTAGTGTATAATTCAACTCTATGCAAAAACCCATTGGTGTTCTTTGCAAAATTTGAGCAAATCATCCTGTTTTGCTCTCTGATCCAGTTGGGTATTTTCTACTGCAACCATATTTTATCTTGCCCTATTACCCATGATTTTTCTCCGGCTCATAGACCACTCTACCAAACTCTTAAGTCCAGGATTTGGGAACCATTTGATTATTTTTGGTCCATGCATTAATGCCCTTTACTTTCTGCCTAGATTTGGTTTTCTCAAAAACTTGCACTAGGGAGTTTTTATTTTTGTCAAACTAACCTTGCCACCCTCTTTATCATCTAAAGAGACCCCAAACTGGAGACTTTTGCCACTAGAGGAGATACCTAGAAGCTCCTGGCATTCTGTCGAGCACTTGGTGTTTATGAACAGAATTGGCATGCTCATGAGTTTGCATTATGGGCTTGCCACAGCAGCCAAACCAACGTGTCCGCTAAACTCCTAGCTACCTCTAACCTAGACCTGTTAATCCCCAGCCTCATCCAAGCCTCCTAGCATGCGTTGGAATTTCGTCGAGAACATGGCGTGCATGCTCTGGGCGCGGCCAGAGTGCGCGTTTTGCACGTGTGTGCGCCCGAGCCGCCGTGTTCGCTCACCTAGCGCCCCTGGCCTTTGCTCGCCCGCAGAGCCACGCCCGTCCTCACCTGCTCACCAGAACCATCCAAGTCACCCCTGGCGCCCTATAGCACCGCCGTTAGAGCTCCCTTGGTGGCACACCGGCGTCCGCAGCAGGCTCCTACCATGGACGGTGCCGCCCGAGCCACTCCAGCGCGCCAGCGCGCCCCTGAATAGCCCGAGCTCATCCACGAGTCCGTCCTCTAGCGCCCGTCGCCGCCACGTCGCTCTGCTGGTAACAGAACGGCGGTTCACTGGCGTTCTTATCCGCAGCCGCATGGACCGACCTCCCCGGGCTATAAATAGCCCTTCCGATCACGCCTAGGCTCGTCAGCAACCCTGTTCGAGTAGTAGGAAGCCCCCCTCCTCCCAAGTTGGCCAGAGGCCATCATCTCTCCCATCTCCGGCAGGCCCGGCCGCCGCCACATTCCGGTAAAATCCGGCCAAGACCGAGGCCCCTAACTCCTGCCGTGCTCCCATCCTCCTTCCCTCGACCGTGCAAAGCCACCCCACCTCTCAAACACGATCGAGAGCCACCGTAGCCCGAGACCCCAATCCACCAGAAACCACCGTCCGCCGCGGAGCTCACCGCCGGTGACCCCCTTTGTCCCCATGACCCTCTCGACCACTGGGAGGACCGCCCTAGACTGGCGGATCCATCCCTGCCCTCGGAATCCCATGGGGAGCCGCCGTTCATCGGCGGCAATCGCCGAAGCTCCACCTCTGCTCGGCCAGAGGAGAAAGAAGGCGCGGGCGACTGGTCAAACCTGACCAGTGGGCCCGATGGACCCACTGTCAGTGACCCAGCGATGACCCACGCTGGCTTTAGTGGAAGCGTAAAACCTAGAGTACGCTTCCTCTTGTTTGAAAACATATTACTCCCCGAACCGTTTTCTTTTTCTGATTTTTATTAAAAACAGATTTTGACTAAACTTTGACTGGTTGTAACTTCTTAAATATAAGTCCAATTGATTTGATTCTTTTTCTGTTGTTTCACAAATTTTGTCTAGTTTATTTTCATATTTATTTGAAAATTTTACAAACAACTTTTTTGTACTGTTTTGTAACTATGTGTTAATTTGAAATTTTCTTAAAAAGGATTTTTGGAGAGGGAAGCAACTTCCAAAAAGTGCACCCCCACTTGCATACTCTTGAAGGCAAGCATTCTGAACCCTGGCATAATATTGTTGTGTGTTGTTTGATACGATTACGACACCACCTCGACGTGAAGTATTCGGTATTTTATGTGGTGCTGTGATCATATTCATGAATGCATAATGAGGATTCCTTGCTATTGGGATTTTGATATGCTTCTGATAGTAATCACCCTCGTATGCCTTTCATGCCTACCGGAAGGAATCCAGGAAAGTCTTTGTCTTGGGTAGACACGAGCTGGTCTCTAATTCTTCGTCGAGAAGGTTATGTCCGGTAAGGCATGGTGAGGTATGATGAGTGGTGATTCTGTCTGATTGGTGTGAAATATATTTCTTATGCTTATCATGCAGGAAATTCTTTAACCTCCTGAGTCGACCATAGATCGAGTCTTGTTCCAGTAACCCCCATACTTGTTTCGTGCTACCACTTGTCCCTGCCATAGGTAGGGTACGGTTCAGTAAGCTGTCAACCCCTTCCTAGCACACACCGTACAGAGAGGCCATGGTGGAAGATACTGGCTGCATCCGGTAGGCATGCCACCTGGTCCGGGGGCATGGGTGTTTCCGGTTGGAGCCAAGGGGGTAGCTCCCCTAGTTTGCGCGCGTTATAAATTTTGTGATCCCATGCTAATCGAGGTTGTAGCCTCCCCACTTAGAGTTTCGCATAACGGGTGTCGTGGGTGATTCTAGACACCGGTAAGTTAGGCTGGTGTGTGCGGTTAGGTGTGTTTTCAATTAAAAGACCGTAGACGGAACTAGTCCTGATGGACTAAAGGAATCCGTTACTCGTGGGTAAAGAGTACACCCTCTGCAGAGATTATATCTATTCGAATAGCCGTGTCCATGGTTAAGGACTACAGTCTGGGATGGGTCAAGTGTCGGTCTTTGGAGGAAAAACTGCTAAACCAGAACATGGATCGTGACTTGTGACTCATGATGACTATGATTATTATTATTGTGGACTAACCACTTACATTAGTTGAATTATTGAGTATCCCTGGGATGGTTCTACCTCCTAGATATTCATTGTGATTATTCTTTTATAAGCCCTTTATGTGGTGTCGCTCAGATGCCCGACTGTGGCATGCCTATTATTTAAATTATTTATAAGCCCTTTATGTGGTGTCGCTCAGACGCCCGATTGTGGCATGCCTGTTATTTAAATTATTTATAAGCCCTTTATGTGGTGTCGCACAGACGTCCGACTGTGGCATGCTTTGTATTTCTTTTATTTATAAGCCCTTTATGTGGTGTCGCTCAGACGCCGGACTGAGGCATGCTTTATATTATTATCCTTTCGAGGTGTCGCTTCAGACACCTGATCGGTGCATTCTATTTCTACTCCCTTATTGCATATTCATGTTGTATATGAAAAACTTGCTTACGTGCATCATGGATTTTTATTTTGTGACTGACGTTGTGATCATAGAATATTTCAGAGCATGATTATCATTTGTTATATTATATCTGTGTTCATAATGTTTGCGAGTACATTCAAAGTACTCATTGGCTTGTCCCTGGCTATTGTCTTGGCCAGATTTCTTGCATGGAGAGGAGCGTTGCGATGATAGCCCCGGAACCTACACAATGGTGATAGCAGGCTCGCGAAGATAGGAGTTATCCAAGTCAGCTGTTCCTGTGGGAAATGGAGTCCCATAGACGCTGATGAACCGCAAACCGCTTCCGCCATCAATCACTAGAAACCATTTGTTGTACTCATAGGCCAGAATGGTCCTGTACTACACATTTTGTATTTTGCTTGGAGTTTCTGTATCAAGTTGGTGTCTCATCAGCTAACACTAATCCTGGGGCTGGTGAACACAGGGGCCATTTTCTGGGAAATTAATATCCTGAAAATCCGGTCACTACAGGCACCTGGGTAGCTGGATAACCATGTTTCGGCCTCCTCGTTTTCCCGCTTACTTATCAGTCTTTCCTTATAAATAGCCGCGACCGGTCTTCTTCTCATTCTCCCCCTTTTCCATCGTCTTCTTCCTCTCGCAACTTCCAATGCTCGAACTCCGCCGCCGCCGCAGCGCTCACCATCATCCTCAACCTTGGCCGCTGCATCAACCTGAGTTTGTCCTGAGAACAGCAACGATCCAACGCAGTAGATCTGCGTCCGTAAGTCCTTGCTTTCCCACACCTTAGATATGCATTAGGGTTTGCGAGTTCTTTCTGTGTTCTTCGCTGTTCATCGCAGAATCTTTGTAGTTTCTCCACCGCATCCTCCTTTGATCTAAAAGAAGTATGGAACTCATGCGGTAGTTGTTTTGCATCCATTTCAGATGCTAGCAGATCCCTTTTTCTTGTACAAAGGCCTCCTTAGAACTGATGAACTCCTCTGTGCTGGTTTTTTAGGTTTAGATTTATTTTTCTTTTTTGAACCATCTTGATCCAAAATAGCAACAACAGCTGGTGAAACTTGTTTATCTCAGTACTTAGCCAATTTTGTCTTAGGCAACTCAAATATCTTTAGTCATGGCGGCTTATCATGCCGGCTCATTTTTCCTTCATATACCATTAGCCCTTACTTAAGCCGCCATTACTCATCTGTACTATAATTATTAACCTGTAATTCCACCAATTAATTTGAAACGGCAAATTACTTTCTTTTCAGCTTATCCTTTTTGATTATGCCATCAAAGATGCCAACAGTCTGCAACTGGGTCCCTTCCACAGTCACTGATGACACTTTGAAGGATTTTGTCACCATCAGATATTTACTAGAGAAGAACATTATGTCCTATCGTGCCCCTGACCCAGCCGAAGAACGACCTCAGCCTAAAGATGGTGAAGTCATCATCTTTACTGATCATATGAACCGGGTTTTTTCACCACCTGGCTCAAAATTCTTCAGAGATGTTTTGCATTTTTTCAAGCTTCATCCACAAGATTTTGGACCCAATTCCATATCAAACATCTGCAATTTTCAAGTTCTCTACGAGGTTTACCTTCAAGAAGAACCTACTGTTGAACTCTTCAGAGAGTATTTTTATTTGAACCGCCAGAATGAATACACCAACGGCCCTAGCCTGGAACTTGGTGGAATTTCGATTCAGCACCGAAAGGGTGCCGTCTTTCCTTTAGTAGTGTTACCAAGTCATCCCAAGGATTGGAACCAAACTTGGTTTTATTGCAAATACACGTTGCCACCTGATGAAAAACCAACACCGGGTTATCGCACGGAGCATCTTGACTCTAAGTTTCTACTTCCTGACAAGCTTACTGCCGCTAAATGTAAGAAGCTCATCCCAAGCATCAAAAGGATTCAAGCCTTGTTGGGAAACGGCTTAACTGGAGTTGACTTGATCCGTTGTTGGATCGCATGGCGGGTCATCCCTCTGAGCCACCGCTGTGACTTGATGTATAACTATGCCGGAGGACCAGATGACCCTCTGCGTCACAGTTCTGTACAACTGGCTGAAGAGGCCATTATTGAAATGTCAACCACCCTCGTAAACAGTATATACGAGGACTGCAGTAAAGTTGGATTGAATCCTTTCTGCAAACTTAACCCGGCACGAGAGGTAAATCCCCTTGACCCCCTTTTTCCTTCAGTAGTTAAGTATTTGCATGACTTTTAACCTGTTATTTGCGTACAGGCCAAATCTGACTTTTGGAAGGCCAAATATGATCATGAAGCTACCAAGAAGGCTAGAGCCGCAGCCATAGCCGCCAAGAAGACAACCCAAAAATCCAAGAAGAAAAGAACTGCCTCTGATATGTTCAAGCTGGATGATGTTTCTGAGTCGGAGGTATCCCTTGACTCTCTTGGCTTGCTTTTTAACAACCTTATTGACACTGACTATGCCAGGACGACACGGGGGCCAGCCAGGCTGTAGAAGAAGAGGTAACTATTTCCTCCGACTCAGAACCTTTGCCAAGGCAGAAACCTCGACTAGTAACCCGGAAAGTAAGGTTTTCACACCCTTTGGCTTATTTGGATCCTCATTTTCTTTTGAAATTTTCTTTTGAAAAAACAACAACATGAGAAGCGTCGTCAGGCCCGGACAAGTGAAGATAATGAACTGCCCTCCGGCTTATCGAAAACTCCTCGGAAACGACAGAATGAGGTTTCTTTCGCCTTTGACTTTTGCTTTTGTCAATGAATCTATTTCCTTGCTCTCTTAACTGTGATGTCACTTTTGCAGGAGATTTCTCGTTCTTCTGGAGATTCTTCACAAACTCAACTTCCGTCTTTCAAGACTGCCCCTGGGTAAAGAAAATTATCTTTCTTCTGCATCTTTAATTCTGTATCATTATACTGACTCATGAAATTCTTCTTAGCGGTCAAGCAAAGCCCAAGAAAGCCAAGGTGGCTAAGCCGGCGGAAGACCCGAAAGCCGCTGAACCGGCAATACCAACTGCCGCTCCTGAACAATCTGAAGCACCAGAAGACCCTGCTATCAACGTTCAATCAGACCTTCCTGAGCCGTTAGTTGATGAGACCATTCTCAATCCATCTACCATCGGGCCGTCCAGCTCAGCTAACCCACCGGCGATTTCTGACAATGACATTCTAATTACTAGTAGTAGATTCGTTGAGCCAGGCAATCCAACTATACTGGCCGATTTGAAGTCTCTCACTATGCTCACCTGAGTATTAGTGATGTGCTATCTGGATACCTCAGTCATGTGCATTCTAGCCGTGACTCTGAAATTGAGATGGTCAAACAGCTGCAACTGAAATATGAGGTATGCTTTCCGGCTTTCATTAGTTTACTTATGCTCTGCCAGCCCCCAAGTCTCCGGATTATGATGAACCTGAATGATCTGTAGACTTGTGATATAGGTTGATGCTTTGTCTTAGATTTTCCCTAAGTCCAGTGGACTAGTATAAATTCGCACCTGTAGTCCCCAAGGGCTGGCTTAATTCGGTACTTAACTTCATAAACGTCTTGAATCAGTCCAAACAAATATTGTTATCCGGCTCAAGATGAAAAACTTTCTGAATAGCATGCATTAGCCCCCAAGTGCCAAGCGTAATTACTTGTAAAACACTTGGGACTTTAATCATAGAAGAGTCATTTTTGCATTTAAAAAATTGTTTCGGCAGACATTAGCCCCCCAAGTGCCGAGTGGTGTTGCGTTGCAAAGCACTTGGGACTTTAATCATTATGACCTTTATTGGAATAAATTTTTGACACCTATGCATGTCTGTAGACCGCCATAACTGAATTGGGTTCTCAATTGACTGATGCAAAGACCCGGTTGGCGTCTCAAGAGACTGAGATAAAGAATGCTAACTCCAAACTCCAGTTGAGCCTATCTAAAGCAGAGAGACTGAAGACCAGTTTTGATGTGGAGAAAAAATCCTGGGTCAATGAAAAAACCTTGCTGATACAGCATGCTGAGACAGCCGAGGCGGCTCTCAAGGAGGTTACCACGGAGCTCACCGGGTTAAAAAATCGTGTGTCTCAGATGGTCTCTGCAATCTTTGGTGAGTCGTTGTATTATTTACTTAAACTCTATTTTTGCCAGAAATATAAACCGCCTGCTTAACCTTTTACAATACTCATAGGTCCATGGAGTAGCAATCTGAGCCAAAACATCTTGTCAAAACTCAAGGCGGTTTACACCCTGGTGGAGCAACTGTACATCGAAGATGAACCAGCAAGGGAGGAGTCGTGACCATCGAAATAATCTGGCTAAGATTTAATGAACTAGCCTTAGCTTAACATCTGCTTAGGAGAAAAACAGTTTTAACCTTTTGGGCTCCCAACGCCTTGTAATAGGCTAGCTGAAAAACTGCATGTTCTGCCTATGCCGTCGTGCATATCATACTGCATACGACATTTTTGTCTATCATGTCAATATATGCTTTTATATCCTTTATCATATATGTAGTGTTTGGATCTGTTCCTGTATGTAAAAGATGAGAAACTGTCCTGGCGGTTTGTCACTGGACGGGTGAAAACACCTAATACATAACTATGAAATTACCATAACAGAATAATTAGGGCTAGGTGTAAGGATAAATAAGGTTGGAAAGCCTTTGATTAAAGAAAAACACAGATAAGTCTGTTTATGAACGGCAATGTCATACCTGTGTTCTTTGATTCTGGACTGCCGGCTTATGTGACCCAGACAATAAGGGTGGCGATCCAATCTTTTTAGAAGTCAATACTTCCATATGCCTGATGACTATTATACCTTGGCAATTCATAGTCAAATAACCGAGCCGGTTTAAATTGAAACCATACTTACAGTTAGATTCGAGACAACAAAAAACAGTAAAACAAAAGAGTATCTTTCGAACGATGTAAATCAAGCATTTAAGAAAAAAAATTGGAGGCTTATGATTCGAATACGATCAGTAAACCAGACCAAAGGGCTTAAGCTAGGATTTGAATACGATCATGTAGCACCCAGTGGCTTTGGCGTTGCGCTGATCAAGAGGGTACCGACAACTATGTTCTCTTTGGTTCGAATATGACCTATGTTTGAACAGGAAGCCCCCAAATGACCTTGATAGTCTTTTAACGATGCTGATTCGAATACGACCAATGTCAAACCCAAAAAGGGGTTGAGCTGTGATTCGAATACGATCAGGAAGCCCCCTAGTGAGTTTGGCAGTGCACCGATCAAAAGGGTACCGACATCTATGTTCTCTTTGGTTTGAATACGACCTATGTTTGAACAAGAAGCCCCCTAGTGACCATAAGGTTTAACGGCTAGATTCGAATATGATCATGATCCGGACCGAGAGGGTTAAGCTAGATTCGAATACGATCAGCCCCCAACTGGTCATTGAATAATTAGAATAATAAAGATATGTGTTTATTGAAGATGAAAAGGACAGAGGTCCTGTTTTATTACTTATCATAATATATACAACGTCAAAGTATGTACATTATGAGAGCCGGTGGCTCAAGTGTAGTAAGGCCGAAGATGAGCAATATTCCATGGCCGGCGGGTCTCTTCCTCCGACTTACGTGAGTCTTTGTGCTCTCGAACATCGATAAGGTAGTATGACCCGTTATTCAAGTTCTTGCTGACCACAAAGGGTCCTTCCCAAGGTGGGGATAGCTTGTGCGCATCAGACTGATTCTGGATGAGCCAGAGCACCAAATCACCTTCTTGAAAGGTTCTTGTCTTAACCCGGCGGCTATGATAACGACGCAGGTCCTGTTGGTAAGTTGCTGAGCGGGCCGCTGCCAAGTCTCGCTCTTCATCTAATAAATCAAGCACGTCTTGACGGGCTTGTTCGTTATCAGCTTCAACATAAGCCGCCACGCGGGGTGAGTCATGATGGATGTCACTGGGCAGGACTGCTTCTGCTCCATAAACCATGAAGAAAGGCGTATAACCTGTAGACCTGTTAGGGGTGGTATTGATGCTCCATAGTACTGAGGTAACTCTTCTACCCAACAATCCAGCATCTGTTGTAAAGGAACCATAAGCTGAGGCTTGAGACCTTTTAAGATTTCCTGATTTGCTCTCTTAGCTTGACCATTGGATTGGGGGTGAGCTACTGACGAAACATCAAGCCGGATATGCTCACGTTGACAAAATTCCTCCATAGCACCTTTGGACAGATTAGTACCATTGTCAGTCATAATGCTGTGGGGAAAGCCAAAACGAAAGATCACCTTTTTCATGAACTGAACTGTTGTGGCTGCATCACACTCTGCCTCAACCCATTTTGTGAATTTGTCAACTGCCACCAAAAGATGTGTCTTTTTGTCTTTGGATCTTTTGAAAGGTCCAACCATATCGAGCCCCCAAACTGCAAACGACCAAGTAATTGGAATCATCCACAATTCTTGAGCCGACATGTGCGCTCGTCGTGCAAATTTTTGACAACCATCACACCTACTGACCAAATCCTCCGCATCAGCGTGAGCCATCAGCAAGTAAAAACCATGATGAAAGGCCTTGGCTACAAGAGATTTTGACCCGGCATGATGGCCACAATCCCCTTCATGGATCTCACGAAGAATTTCTTGGCCTTCTTCAGGAGAAACACAACGTTGAAATGCTCTGGTGGCACTGCGATGATACAACTCACCATTGGAAAATGTCATTGACTTAGACTGCCGGGTTATCTGTCTAGCCAAGGTCTCATCCTCCGGCAACTCGCCCCGAGTCATGTAAGCCAAATACGGCACTGTCCAATCTGGAATGACATGAAGAGCCGCCACCAACTGTGCTTCCGGGTCTGGAACGGTCAAGTCTTCCTCTATAGGCAACTTGACAGAAGGGTTATGCAGAACATCTAAATAAGTGTTAGGCGGCACTGGCTTACGCTGAGATCCCAACCAGCTTAAAGCATCGACCGCTTCGTTCTTTCTGTGGTCAATGTGCTCCACTTGATAACCCTTGAAGTGTCCAGCAACATCGTCAACCTCACGGTGATAAGCCGCCATGAGAGGGTCCTTGGAATCCCACTTGTCTGATACTTGCCGAGCCACCAAATCTGAGTCGCCAAGGCACCGTACCCGGCTTAAACTCATTTCTTTAGCCATTCGAAGACCATGGAGTAGGGCCTCATACTCAACTGCGTTGTTAGTACAAGGAAACATCAATCTCAACACATAACAAAATTTGTCACCTCGAGGAGAAGTTAAAACAACTCCAGCCCCCGAGCCTTCCAACTGTCTGGACCCATCAAAATGAATCGTCCAATATGTGTTGTCTGGCTTCTCTTCAGGTATCTGCAACTCCGTCCAATCGTTAATGAAGTCCACTAGTGCTTGAGATTTGATGGCAGTACGTGGCACATACTTTAAACATGAGACCCAAGTTCAATGGCCCACTTGGCGACTCGTCCTGTGGCTTCTCTATTTTGAATAATATCTCCTAAAGGAGTAGAGCTAACCACAGTCATAGGATGACCCTGAAAGTAATGCTTAAGCTTCCGGCTTTCCATGAACACCCCATAAACAAGCTTCTGCCAATGTGGATATCTCTGCTTGGACTCAATGAGCACCTCACTGGCGTAGTAAACCGACCCTTGAACTGGATATTCCTTGCCAGCCTCCTTGCGCTCTACAACAATGGCCACACTAACAACTCGTGTGTTAGCAGCCACATATAACAACAGTGGCTCCTTCTCAATGGGAGCAGCAAGAAGCGGCAGCTCGATGAGCTGTCTCTTTAGATCTTCAAAGGTAGAGTTAGCAGCATCACTCCAGACAAAATCATCCGTCTTCTTCATCATTTGATACAACGACATAGCCTTCTCACCTAACAGGCTTATGAACTGGCTTAAAGCCGCGACATGACCCGCCAGCCGCTGAACGTCATTGATGCACGCCGGCTTAGCCAAAGACGTAATTGCCTTGATTTTCTCTAGGTTAGCCTCAATGCCTCTGTTAGACACCAAAAACCCAAAAGCTTGCCAGCTGGAACTCCAAAAACGCACTTAGCCGGGTTAAGCATCATCTTGTAGACCCGGAGGTTATCAAAGGTTTCCTTCAGATCATCTACCAGAGTTTCCTTCTCTCTGGATTTCACCACTATATCATCCACATAAGCATGAACATTACGCCCAATCTGATTATGAAGACAGTTCTGCACACACCGCTGATAAGTCGCCTGGGCACTCTTAAGCCCAAAAGGCATAGACACATAGCAGAAGGCTCCAAACGGGGTAATGAAAGCCGTTTTCTCCTGGTCCTTAACTGCCATCTTGATCTGATGATAGCTAGAATAAGCGTCCAAAAAACTCAAACGCTCACAACCCGCCATAGCATCAATGATTTGATCAATACGAGGGAGAGCAAAAGGATCAACTGGACAAGCCTTGTTTAAATCTGTGTAATCCACACACATACGCCAAGTGCCGTTCTTTTTGAGCACAAGCACTGGGTTAGCCAACCACTCTGGGTGAAAAACTTCAACAATAAACCCGGCCGCCAAGAGCCGGGCCACCTCTTCTCCAATAGCCTTGCGCCTTACCTCGTTGAACCGCCGAAGAAACTGCCTGACCGGTTGAAATTTCGGATAAATATTGAGAGTGTGCTCAGCAAGTTCTCTCGGTACACCTGGCGTGTCAGAAGGCATCCATGCAAAGATGTCCCGGTTCTCACGGACGAACTCTATGAGCATGCTTTCCTATTTGGGATCCAAGTTAGCACTGATAATGAATTGTTTTAATGAGTCGCCAGGCACAAAATCAATCATTTTGGTATCGTCCATTGACTTAAACTTCAGCGCCGGCTCATGCTCCGTAGTTGGCTTCTTCAAAGATGTCATGTCTGCCGGGTCAACGTTGTCTTTATAAAATTTTAACTCCTCCGTCGCGCAAACAGATTCTGCGTAAGCAGCATCACCTTCCTCACACTCTAAGTTTTGTTGATCATACCTTTTCCTCGTTTCAATACTTTCTCTTGCCGGTGCTCCTCTTAATCATCCATTTCTTGCTATTCAATTGTGCCGGAGTGCTGAAGATATCTCAAAAGATTTGTGTCTCCATTATCAATCCGTCCAAGATATCTCGAGGTTGTTATCTCATTCAAGCCATTTAATTCAACCGGTGCTATCTCCTTTTCAAGTAATCTTTTCAACGGTGTATCTTTTGAGTGGGCCCTAACCCACAGGTCTTTTCCCAGGATCTTACCTGACTCTTCTAATCTTCCATGGAGTTACTCTCAAATCCTTTTCGAAGTTTGACGTATGAATGAATTATCATGAGTCAAATGTCTCTCCCCAAGATCTTTCAATTTTTTTCATCGTTGGTTCAACATTTCTAATTTTTCATTCTGGAGTGTCTCAACAATTCATGGTGGTGTTTCTCATCATCATTCTCTACATTTGAAGACCGAAGAAGAATTTTTATCTCAATCTTGCTCTTTTCTCTTCAAGATTCGTCATTCTAGCTTGATGTCATCCTCTCATAATTATTTTCGATTGTGACAATTATTTTCACCTATCCGGAGCAATTCAAGAGTCTTCTCAGTTTGTTATCCGGAGTCCATCAATTCAGGTTTATTCATTCTTAGCTGTCAGTTATCATTCTCCAATCTTACTGGTGCATCATTCAAATATTCTCTAATCAGTTCATGATCTCTTCGTTCTCTTATATCTAAATTCTCTCAAGCATTTTCGTTTATTTGCTAGTCCTTCCCGGTGTTTCTTCATGTTTTATACGTTCTTTTTCAATTCTTACGGTGGTTTGCTCAAGAGTTCTCTTCCTTCTTCATCATATCAATTCATTCGTTGTTTCAATCCTACCGGTGGTCCATTAAGTTTGCGCCATATCTATCTTCATCCTTTCCATGAGAATAAGTAGTGTGCCAAATCCATTGTTTGTCATCAATTTAATTGATGAAGGATAAGCATAATGTAATTCTTATTCTTGTTTCATCGAGTTTATTCTTTTCCTACTTTCCGGAGTGGTTCTTCATTTCACATTCTCGGTTCGAGATGCGTTATCATTTCTTTCCCGGAGTTCCAAGCTCTAATTATCACGGAGATCCATCTAAATCATTACAAGGTTTCACCTTGTGTTTCCGACTTCTCTTTATTTTTGTTATTCTTTTGTTACCGGAGTTCTTCATGGAGGTTCTACATGATAGTTCATCAAGGATTTAATTCCTTCTTGAAGTGTTCTTTGAGATTCTTTTGAGAGGAGCTCAAGTTTTTCTTCATCTTGCAATCCGGAATGCAATTGTTCTCCCTTATCTTTTGAGGTGGGGTTATGTCATTGTTGATAATTTCCCTTCGTGCTTCGTGATTCACAAGTTATCAAGTATGAGATATTTTAAATCCATCAATCTCTTCTTTCGAATTATCTGGGGTTATATTTCACCTAAAGCCTTCCCTAAGGATTGTTGCTATCTATGGTGCTTATAAAGGACCCAAGTTCTTCTTTCATCCTTCCGGTGAAATAAGCTTTCTCGTCTCCTTGTTCATACCAATCCAATTTTTTTTCCGTGAGTGGCAAGTTGTCACCTCATAATTTGAGATGTATTCCATAAGACCATATCAAGCTTATTCTTTTCGTTGTTGGTTTTCCAACAACTCCGTTCTAGCTTTTGTTGTAAGCGTGCTCCCGATCTTGTTTCCC
Organism: Triticum aestivum; assembly: GCF_018294505.1. NCBI lineage: Eukaryota > Viridiplantae > Streptophyta > Magnoliopsida > Poales > Poaceae > Triticum > Triticum aestivum. The sequence continues at coordinate 297,129,372 of NC_057809.1, forward strand.
TTCGTTCATCCCATTTCATTCTTACTTTTGTTCCGGAGGCTTTGTGATGTTGCTCTTTTCAACCCATCTTCTTGTTTTGTCAGGATCGTGTTCTTTTCTTGGTTTATCCATTAAACTGGAGTGTTGTGTCCTTTTGCTCAAGCTCTTTCATTTTATCAAGTCTTTCATCTCTTTTCAACCGAAGTGCTACCCGAATCGGTTCTTTCTTTTCCTCTTCCTTAACGGAGTGCTTTCAACTTCGTTCTTCTCCGTTGTATTCTTTTCTCGAAATGGCTTAACCTTTTCAAGGTTCTTTGGTTTCACTTGTTTGTCAAAGAAGCAACTTAGTTTTACCTCTTCTCTTTCTCTTCCGTTTTCCCTTCGGTGCCATCCTAGATCTCGGGACGAGATCCTCTCGTAGTGGTGGAGTGTTGTAACGCCCCAAGACTGGAGTTTCAGATGCCTTCCAGGGTTTCCGGGTTTCGTCGTGTGATTTTGTTTGGTTCTTTGCATTCATCATTGCATCATGTGCATTGCATCATGTCATCATGCCATCATGTCATTTCTTTTCTTAACTCAACTAAATAAATGGCATGGATCTTTGATCCATTTAAACCGAGGGATTTCACGTGGTGATTCTCTTTATAACATATCCTCCCAATATTAGGGGGCTATATTAAATATTCCATTAATTTGGAATCATCATAACACACTTGCCAAGTAATTCCATGTATTTTTTTTCTACTTCAAGTTTAGACCTCAAACTTTGCCCATAATTTTTCTTTCATAGCTTTCCCGATCTCCACAAAATTCCTGATCATTTTTGGACACTTCTCAAACCCGTCCTAGTTGAAACCATTTGAATTAAATTCAAAGGAATTTGAATTTAATCTTTCTTTCATGCCCACTCCTATTTTTCTTGGCTCAAGCTCCTTTTTATGAGTCCAAGAAAATTGGCGTCCTGCTCAAATTCTTCTCCTTTTTCTCTCTGCATTTCTTAACTCTCTGTTTTTTTGTTTTGTTAAACAAGCAAAATAGTCTAGGGGGAGAGAGAGGTGGCCTGCTCTGCTGGCCACTTGGGCCTCTCCTCTAGGCCGGACCAAAACATCCTCCCGTTCCCTTAGCCCACCAAATCCCTAAACCTAATCTAGAGCCCGATTCCTCCCTCGACACCTCTCCCCTTCCTTCGATCCCTTCCTCCTGTGCCTGCGCCGTCAGAGAGAGAGAGAGGGAGAGAGCAGCGCTGCACCCCCGTCCCGATCCATGGATCTCCTCGCCCATGCCTCCCCGTCGCTCTCCCTTCACGCGGGCCTCCCTTTCCTCTGCCGCGCCGGCCTGCGACAGCTGCCGCCGAGCTCCTCCAGGAAGGCCACCTCAAGCGGGAGCCAAGCCAGGCTCCTCTTCCTCGCGCCGGCTCCGCCCATGCCCGAGCATCCGAGAGCCGCAGACCGAGCCGCCTCCTGCCTCGTCCCCGCGCCGTAGGGCGTCGCCTCTGGTCGGTTCTAGCCGCCCTCGGCCTCTCCTCGAGCACCCACGCCTGTAGCCGTCGTCCTCTGCGCCCGTAGACGTCACCCGTTGCCGGTGCCCCAAGTCCGCGTCGCCGAGTCCCTCGCCCTGCCGGAGCTGCTCCTCCTGCCGCCCAAGTACCTCCCTGCCTCCGGCCATGGTGCCCGCACCAGGACCGCCCTCCACCGCCGGCTCTATCTCCGGCGAGCGCCGCGCCGTCTCCCTGCCTCGTCTGCGGTGCCGGCGTCAACAACAGCAGTGGACCGGAGCCCCTACCTTGCTCCACCACGTCGCCGACCTCCTGCCGTGGCCTCCTCCCTGCTTCAAGTCCTTGCTGTCAAGCATCACGTCACCGCCCTGCTACGTTCGTCACTGGAGATCGCCAGATCCGGTCGCGTTGGGTCGGATCCTCCCGTCCCTGCCTTGCTGCTGCCCACCAGAGGCCTTCCGTCTCGCGTGTGTTTTGGATCAGCAAGGATGAGACACCAAGAACCGTATCCGGACCGTCAAGCACCTTCTCCGATGATTTTGCCAAGTACCATGACATGAACGACCCTCGAACGCGTCAAGTACCACTACCGTCAAGTACCTCTTCGCAAGACCAAGTTCCTCTATGATACATGTACGACTACACGACGAACCGCCAAGACCCAAGTACCATGACGCCAAGTACCTCTTCGGATCGTCAAGGTGGATCTCGAACGTTGACGAGGTTCCGATAAGACCCTCGATGTGTACGGCTACAATGTGAACGTGTACCCGACGACCCCGGAGACCTATGTTACACCAAGTACCATGACGACCTTCGACTTGTACCCCTACATCACACCGAAACGCCGAGTTCCTCGCCGAGACCCCGAACAGTTACGGAACCTTGTGCGACTATGGATGTGAACGACCACCGTCGAACCCAAGTTACTCGGATTCATCAAGTCCCTCTACGAAAACGTTGTACGACTACTTCGATGGCTGAAGGCCCATGTACAACTACCGTCGCCGTGGACGACTACTTCCTCTATGAACCCGAACCGCTCCAAGAATGCACCTGGAAGGTATAACCGCCGAGACGATGACCCGTGGACGAAAGCATGTGTTGTATGAGATGCATGTTTAGTTGTTGTTTTCACCCGTGAACGTTAGTCGTTCCTCCTCGGTTGCCATGCCGTCGACCCATGGGAAACCCGGTATCCGGGATCACCCCACCATCCTTGCATGATCCGTTCATCCACATTTTCTCTTGCACCGACATCTCAATGAGTTGTCGGATCACCCGGAATGTTGCCGTGACACCATTTCCATTGTAGTTGCCATGACACCCCTTTTATTCCGCCATGGCGACCAAATGCTTCTTAATATGCTCTTGTCAACTTTTCTTAAAATTGCATAAAACTTGAGCATGTCATCCGCATCATGATAACAACATCAAGAATGTTTAAATTGTTGTTTGCATAAATTTGCTAAAAACATATGGGGTTTTACCGGAATTGTTGTTTGATGTTTCTGGCCTCATTTAAAATGCCTAACTATGTTTTCTACTCATGTTTCATCTCTTGCCATGTTAATCAACATTTAATATTGTTGAGTACCTAACTGAGAGTAAACTAAATAATTGATGTGGTGTTTCGTCAATATGCAACTCGTTGCATATTGAGCTCCACTTAACTTGTAGTTTTGTTTGTGCCCTTTGCCATGCCATGCATATTTAAACCGGACATGCATCATACTTGATTGTGCATCATGCCATGATTATGTGTTGGTTGTTCACCTTGTTGCTTGCTTCTTTCCGGTGTTGCTTCTTCTCGGTATTCCGGTAACGTCGCGTTTGTGAGGATTCGTTCAACTACATCCGTTTGTCTTCTTCATGGACTTGTTCTTCTTCCTTGCGGGATCTCAGGCAAGATGACCGTACCCTCGAAATCACTTCTATCTTTGCTTGCTTAGTTGCTCGCTCTTTTGCTATGCCTATGCTGCGATACCTACCACTTGCTTATCATGCCTCCCATATTGTTGAACCAAGCCTCTAACCCACCTTGTCCTAGCAAACCATTGTTTGGTTATGTTACCGCTTTGCTCAGCCCCTCTTATAGCGTTGTTAGTTGCAGGTGAAGATTGGAGTTTGTACCTTGTTGGTACATGGATATGTTGTTCCTTGTTGGAACATGTTTACTTGTTGGGATATCACAATATCTCTTATCTAATTAATGCATCTATATACTTGGTAAAGGGTGGAAGGCTCGGCCTTATGCCTGGTGTTTTGTTCCACTCTTGCCGCCCTAGTTTCCGTCATATCGGTGTTATGTTCCCAGATTTTCCGTTCCTTACGCGGTTGGGTCATAATGGGAACCCCTTGACAGTTCGCCTTGAATAAAACTCCTCCAGCAATGCCCAACATTGGTTTTACCATTCGCCACCTAGCCTTTTCTTTCCCTTGGGTTCTGCAGACTCAAGGGTTATCTTTATTTTAAACCCCCGGGCCAGTGCTCCTCTGAGTGTTGGTCCAAACTGAGCGATGTCCGGAGCTACCAGGGGCAACTCTGGGCTGGCCCACCCGATGTCTGGCTCATCCGGTGTGCCCTGAGAACGAGATATGTGCAGCTCCTATTGGGATTTGTCGGCACATCTGGGTGGCTTTGCTGGTCTTGTTTTACCATTGTCGAAATGTCTTGTAACCAGGATTCCGAGTCTGATCGGGTCTTCCCGCTAGAAGGAATATCCTTCGTTGACCGTGAGAGCTTGTGATGGGCTAAGTTGGGACATCCCTGCAGGGATTGGAACTTCCGAAAGCCGTGCCTGCAGTTATGGGCAGATGGGAATTTGTTAATGTCCCGTTGTAGAAAACCTGAAGTTGACCTTAATTAAAATGCACCAACCGCGTGTGTAACCGTGATGGTCTCTTCTCAGCGGAGTCTGGGAAGTGAACACGGTGTTGGAGTAATGCTTGACATAGGTTGTTCTAGGAGCACTTATTGATCATAGTTGTTCGACCATGCTTTTGCCTTCTCTTCTCGCTCTCTTTTGCGAATAAGTTAGCCACCATATATGCTAGTCGCTTGCTGCAGCTCCATATCATACCTTTGCCTTACTTATAAGCTTAAATAGTCTTGATCGTGAGGGTGTGAGATTGCTGAGTCCCCGTGACTCACAGATACTTCCAAAACCAGTTTGCAGGTGCCGACGTTACCGAGCAGGTGACGCAATCAAGCTCAAGGAGGAGCTCGAAGAAGATCTTGTCCTTTGTGTTGTTTCGTTCTAGTTGATCAGTAGTGGAGCCCAGTCGGGACGATCAGGGATCTGTGTAGCATTTGGGGTAGTCTTCTCTTATTTTGGTTCCGTAGTCGGACCTTGATTGTATTTGGATGATGTAATGCTTTATTCATGTATTTGTGTGAAGTGGCGATTGTAAGCCAACTATGTATTCTTTTCCCTTATGTATTACATGGGTTGTGTGAAGATTACCTCACTTGCGACATTGCTTTCAATGCGGTTATGCCTCTGAGTCGTGCTTTGACACGTGGGAGATATAGCCGCATCGAGGGCGTTACAATGCTCATCTCCAAATGCTACCTCCAGCTCAATCTTGCCCACTAGATATGCCGACTTACCAGGCACCACACCATGAAAAATAGTGTTGGACGTCTTGAGGCTTTTGTCAGTCAACCCCATGCGACGGAATGTCTCGTAATAGAGGATGTTGATGCTACTGCCTCCATTCGTTAGTACTTTAGTGAATTTATATCCACCAACCTGAGGCGCCACCACCAAAGCCAGATGACCCGGATTATCAACCCGGGGAGGGTGATCTTCCCTACTCCACATAACAGGCTGCTCAGACCATCTCAAATAACGTGGAACCACCGGTTCAACAGCGTTCACAGCTCTCTTATGAAGTTTCTGGTCCCTTTTGCATAAACTGGTGGTGAATACGTGATACTGCCCACTGTTCAGCTGCTTTGGGTTACTCTGATACCTGGATTGCTGCTGCTGCTGACTACCTTGGCCAGATTACTGATTATGGCCGCCTTGATTGCTTTGAGGGACGTGGCCATGAAAGCCGCCACCGCCTGAGTTGTCGCCCGGGCCATGAAAACCGCCACTGCCTGAGCCACTGCCAGGTCCATGATTACTGTCGAACATGTTAGAATTCTTGAAAGACTTCATGATCGTATAGTCTTTCCATAGACGGGTGGCCGACTTCTCCCGGGTGCCGTGTCTCGGACAGGGTTCATTTAGCAACTGCTCGAGGGTGGGACCTGACTCGCCCGACCAAGGAGGTGGCCTCCCCTTACGCCGTTGATTGTTGCCCTATGCGTTGGTGTTAGCCACAAACTCCTGACAACGGTCAGCCTTACATTTATTATTACCTCCTTGATTTGCCGGGTTATGCTGGTGCCCTTTGCCGTTGCCGTTCTTCTTTCCCTTCCATGTCTTCTCTTCGTCAGATGCGGGATCCTTGGTACTATCAGAATCGGTGTATTTGACCAGAGCCGCCATCAGCTAGCCCATGTCATTACAATCACGCTTGAGCCGCCCCAGCTTCTATTTCAAAGGTTCAAAACGACAATTTTTTATGGTGTCATGAATTTCTTCCTGGGAAGAAGTCTTTTTACACGGTGGGCCTGGCGGCCACCTGTTGGGCTATATGGTTGGCGCGCAATCGGGCCACTTAAAAAAAACAAATCAAGACTCCTTTTGAGATTGTGTTTTCTCTGTGCTCCTTTCTGTTATACTGGACAGGTCTACAGCAAGGGGATGCCGCCAGGGAGCTGCGTATGGGTGCGGAGATGATCAGGGCTAGCACAATGCAGCTGATGAAGATGTGCGACACCGCCAAACAAACGATCCAGGGCGCCTGATGCTTTCAAGGTGCTGCAGTTGAAGAAGATGGATGGCTCGAGCAGATTACCTGTTGGCGTTTCTACCTGGAGATGTTCCTGACCAGGCTGGCAAAAACTTTATGATCAATTTAGCTTGATCTTTGGTGCTTGTAATAGGATAGACTTTATATTCGTGCTACTCAGGTTTTCGCCCCGCAACATTCGTTTCGATGGTGAGCGAGTGCGGTGGGTTTCCTGGTAGTGCGGGAACTCGCTCTACCTCTTTCCCTCCTCCCGTTTTCTCTGTTTGGAACTGGTTGTATTTTCGTTCTATGCAATGGAAAGGGGTAATGCCCGGTTCTAAAAAAACTCGACAATTTTTCTCCAACTTTAAGACTGGAGCCGGCATCCATCTTATCAGATGAATTATTTCCTTCAACCGGCACACCCAATGGGTCATAGATTCACCTTCCTCTTGCTTCCAATTAATCAAGTCCACAATCGACATGGGTTGCTTGCATGTATCTTTGAAGTTCTGAATAAACCGGGCTTTTAACTCTGCCCATGAGCCGATGGAATTGGGTGGCAACCCCTTCAACCAAGTGCGAGCTGTTCCATCCAACATCATGGTGAAGTACTTGGCCATCGCTGCGTCACTGACCTCCAATAACTCCATGGCCATCTCGTAACTTTCAATCCATGCCCCGGGTTGTAAGTCAACTGTGTAATTAGGAACCTTACGAGGCCCCTTAAAATCCTTTGGCAAGCGCTCATTACGCAGAGCCTGTACCAAGCAAGAGACACCTCCAGTCCTCGTGGTCACACCTGCTTCAACAGAGGTCGTTGGATAAACCGGAAAAGCTTGGTGAGCCGCATGCTCAGCTGCCTGCTGAACCGCCCGCTCAGCCTCTTGGCGGATCCTCTCCTGGTCAGCCAAGTTAAGAGCTCCATCACGCGCCGGGTCATGCCTGCGCGGCTGGTTACGGCGCTGGGCGTTGCTGACACGACCGCTGAATCCATATGCCTGCTATAGCTTAGGCTCCGGCTTGGGCGAGGGGTTGAATGAATGTTGTCTCGACTGTAAGAGTACGTCTCCTCCTGCGCAAGAGCCGTCTGAAGAAGTTCCCGGATCATTCACGTTTCGATCGCCGTCGGAGAGTCGCCTTCCATCGGGAGAGGCGCCAAACATGCCGATGCAGCGATTAGATTCTCCTAAGGGCTGTATATATGGAGGAAGAGGGGAGGAGGGGTCCGAAACCAACCCTAACTCTTGTTTCCCCACACTTACGGACTCTAAACACAACCTATACTTAAGTATTTCGAAAATACATGGGCCTGGCCCAATAATAAGGTGACGCAGCACCTAAAATAGCCTCTGGACGAAATTTATGAAGAGGCATCTTGTATATTTCGTCCAAGGCTGCATGCACTCCTTATGGTGGCTTCAAAGTCCTGAAATCATCACTTGTAACTCCGTTCTGGATCCCCTTGCACATGCCATCATCTCCACGCTTGAACTTGTTCCAACGTTCATCTTTCTTGTCCAAGCTAGGACCTTCATTTGTAAGCAAGACAAATGTATCCAATTTAGGCAGCATCATATTCTCATAAACATTAGAATCGTTACCAAGAAACGAAAGTACCTGATAATTCAATTGGCGTGCGCGAGCTCTAGTAATTGGTCCAGTATGTATAGCAGCAGGGGCTATGGGTGTAACAATGGTATTGATGTCCTCATCATCCTCCCCTTCTTGAAATGAAGTCGTCCTCAACGAAAGTTCATCGTCCTCACCCAAATAAGGCTTCAAATCTGCAATGTTAAAAGTGGAACTAACCCCAAAATCTGCAGGCAGCTCAAGTTTATATGCATTATCATTTACTTTCTCTAACACCTTAAAACGACCATCAGCACATGGCATTAGCTTTGATTTGCGCAAATTAGGAAATCTATCCTTACGCAAATGTAACCAAACAAGATCTCCAGGTGCAAACACAACATGTTTTCTACCCTTATCTCCAGCAAGTTTATATTTAGCATTCATACGCTCAATGTTTTACTTAGTTAACTCATGCATTTTTAAAATCAATTCAGCACGTTCTTTAGCGTCAAAATTAACCTTCTCCAAAGATGGAAGAGGCAACAAATCAATAGGTGCACGAGGTAGGAAACCATACACAATTTCAAAAGGGCACATCTTAGTAGTAGAGTGCAATGAACGATTATAAGCAAATTCAATATGAGGCAAGCATTCTTCCCACATTTTCTTGTTATTCTTCAAAACAGCCCTAAGCATAGTAGACAATGTTCTATTGACTACTTCAGTTTGTCCATCAGTTTGGGGGTGACAAGTAGTACTAAAAAGCAGCTTAGTCCCCAACTTAGCCCATAAACATCTCCAAAACTGGCTAAGGAATTTAGTATCACGATCTAAAACAATAGTATTTGGCACACCATGCAAGCGAATAATTTCACGAAAGAACAAATTAGCAACATTAACAGCATCATCACTTTTATGACATGGTATAAAGTGTGCCATTTTCGAGAACCTATCCACGACAACAAATATGCTATCCCTCCCCTTCTTTGTTCGAGGTAAACCTAAAACAAAGTCCATAGATATATCCTCCCAAGGAACACTAGGTACAGGCAAAGGCATATATAAACCATGAGGATTGAGTCGTGACTTAGCTTTTTGACATGTAGTGCAGCGAGCAACAAAATGCTCAACATCCCGTCTCATCTTTGGCCAAAAGAAATGTCTAGCAAGTATATCCTCCGTCTGCTGGACGCCAAAGTGTCCCATTAATTCTCCTCCATGCGCCTCCTGCAACAACAAAAGACGAACGGAGCTAGCTGGAATGCATAGCTTGTTAGCACGAAACACAAATCCATCGTTAAGAACGAACTTGTTCCAAGTTCTCCCTTCCTTACAATTCTGCAATACATCTTTAAATTCAGCATCATGCATATATTGATCTTTGATGGTTTCCAAACCAAATATTTTAAAGTCAAGTTGTGAATGCATAGTATAACGACGAGACAATGCATCAGCAATAACATTTTCTTTACCCTTCTTGTGTTTAATGACATAAGGGAAAGTCTCAATGAATTCAACCCATTTAGCATGTCTACGGTTCAGTTTTGCTTGACTTTTAATGTGTTTCAATGATTCATGATCAGAATGTATAACAAATTCCTTGGGCCATAAATAATGTTGCCATGTTTCTAAGGTCCGAACAAGAGCATATAATTCTTTATTATAAGTAGAATAGTTCAGACTAGGCCCACTCAATTTTTCAGAAAAGTATGCAACAGGTTTGCCATCTTGTAATAACACACCTCCTAATCCAATTCCACTAGCATCACATTCAAGCTCAAAAGTCTTATTAAAATCAGGAAGTTGGAGTAAAGGAGCATGTGTCAACTTATCTTTCAATACCGTGAAGGCTTCTTCCTGTGCGGTACCCCAAACAAAAGGCACATCCTTCTTTGTAAGCTCGTTGAGAGGTGTAGCAATGGTGCTGAAATCTCTCACAAAACGCCTATAGAAACCAGTGAGGCCAAGGAAACTCCTCACTTGTGTGACCGTTTTGGGCTGCGGCCAACTCTCAATAGCTTCAAGCTTGGCTTTATCAACTTCAATTCCCTGTGGAGTAACAACATAGCCAAGAAAAGATACTCGGTCTATGCAAAAGGTGCACTTTCCAAGGTTACCAAACAAACGTGCATCACGTAGAGCAATAAAAACAGCACGTAAATGTTCCAAATGTTCCTCCAAAGATTTGCTATAAATCAATATGTCATCAAAGTAAACTACCACAAATCGTCCAATGAAAGCACGTAAAACTTCGTTCATTAACCTCATGAAAGTACTAGGTGCAGTAGTTAACCCAAAAGGCATGACTAACCACTCATATAATCCAAACTTAGTTTTAAATGCTGTTGTCCATTCATCTCCCAATTTCTTATGAATTTGATGGTATCCACTACGCAAATCAACTTTGGAGAATATAGTAGAGCCACTCAATTCATCAAGCATATCATCTAGCCTAGGAATAGGATGACGATAATGAATAGTAATATTATTAATGCCTCTACAATCAACGCACATACGCGACGTACCATCCTTTTTCGACACTAAAATGATACGAACAGCACAAGGACTAAGGGATTCGCGTATATAACCTTTGTCGAGCAGTTCTTGTACTTGACACATAATCTCCTTCGTCTCCTCTGGATTGGTACGGTATGGTGCACGGTTGGGTAATGATGCACCGGGAATTAAGTCAATTTGATGCTCAATCCCTCGAATAGGTGGTAATCCCGGTGGCACATCTTCTGGAAAGACGTCGGCGAACTCCTGCAAAATGTTAGTGAGAGTAGGAGGCAAAGAGGAAGGCACGTCCTCTAATGAAAATAATGCCTCTTTGCACACAAAAGCATAGCAAACAGATTTGCTTAAATCTAGATCATCAATATCAGATTTTGTGGCAAGTAAACATGCACTTTTCAATTTAATTTCAGAAGCAGCACTAGATGGTTTATTATTAGGTTTCATTTGTTGCTCAAATTCTTTTGCCACAATATGATTTTCACTCTTATTTTTCTCCTGTTTTGCTTTATTAGCTCTATTAATATCATCTTTCAAAATGGATTCAGGAGTCATAGGAAGCAAAGTAATATTTTTATCCTTATGAACAAGAGTATACTGATTGTTTCTACCATGGTGTACATAATTTTTATCAAATTGCCATGGTCTACCAAGTAATAAGGAACATGCTTGCATAGGTACCACATCACAATCAACATAATCAGCATATGTAGAGATACTAAAATGCACACAAACAGTACGTGTTACCTTAACCTTGCCGTTGTTGTTGAACCATTGGATGTAGTAAGGATGTGGATGTGGTCTTGTGGTGAGAGATAGCTTCTCCACCATCTCCATGCTAGCCAAGTTATTGCAGCTCCCTCCATCTATGATGACACGAACAGAATGTTCCTTCACAACTCCCTTTTGTATGGAACAAATTATGCCTTTGATTTTGCTCAGCTTGTGTAACCTGCACACTCAAAACACGTTGAGCAACTAAACATTCATACCTGTCAGCATCTTCAGCAGCCGTGTATTGCGTCTCATGATCAGAATCCTCTCCTCCGTGTTCTTCATGTCTAATAAGAGCCAAAGTCTCCTCATCATAGTCACTGGCGGACTCATACCCACCATCCTCAGTAACAATCATCACACACTGAGATTGGCATTCTCTCGCAAAATGTCCTCTTCCCTTACAACGACGACAAATAATATCACTTGTGTGCCCTGTTGATGCCGTGGAAGAAGAAGAGCTCTTCGCAGGTCCGGCAGGTGTGCTCTTGGCAGATAGTGGTTGTTGTGCCTGCTTTCTTGTATCACGGCTGGAGGTGGCACCTGATGGAGGTGCTGGTGGAGTGGAAGTAGAGGATGCACGTGGTGTCCATGATGAAGATCGACCTGCAAAAAAGTTAGTGCGCGCCAATGCCTGTCGATCCTGCACTTCACGTTCAGCTTTACAAGCAAGATGGAATAAACGAGTGATATTAGTATACTCCTTATACTCTAGAATGGTCTGAATCTCTCTATTTAATCCTCCCATAAAACGTGCAAGCATAGCTTCATTCTCCTCAACAATACCACATCTAATCATGCCAGTTTGTAATTCCTGATAATATTCTTCTACATAATTTTTTCCTTTTCTTAAGCGTTGCAATTTTTGAAGTAATTCACGTTGATAATATGGTGGAACACAACGAGTACGCATAGCAGTTTTCAAAGAAGCCCAAGTAGTTGGAATAGGATATAATCTACAATGTTCAGACCACCAAACACATGCAAAGCTAGTGAAAGCACAAACAGCAGCAGGAACACGTCTCTCCTCAGGATATTGTAAACATGTAAATCGTTGTTCAGTTTCTAACTCCCAAGTAAGATATATATCAGGAACATATCTACCCTCAAATGGTGGAATATTCAATTTTAGTTTAGGAAGATGGTCATGTACCTCAGGTGGTGGTGTAGCCCTACCGTTGCGATGATATGCATGAGGACGACCTGGTGGTGGTGGTGCTGGTGGTTGCACGTAGTTCTGATTTTGATCAACCTCATCCTCGTAATGGTCCTCCACCTCTGCAGTAGCAGCAGGAGCGACAGAAGCACCAACAGTAGGTATAGCAGTACCAGAAGTTTGACCAGGCTCAATGGGAACGCGTTGTGCTCGTCCCACTTGATTTGGAAGACGATGTTGTTGTGGTTGTAGAGGTGCGACAGGTGCAGCGGGCGGTGGAAGACGCGCGAGCAATTCATTAAGCTTGTTATCGAGCTTTGTTTCGAACGCCTTCTCAATGCCATCTATCTTCTCCATGGCCTCTTCAAATCTTTTTAGCACATCTTCCACCTGTCCACTGATCATTTGCTGAAACTTATCATGTAACTCTTTGTTCGTCATGTTCTCCTAGTCAGTCTCGTTGGCTAGTGATCCTGCCATGGTTAGCAGCAATAGAAACACACAAGAATATGATCCTAGAGACTACTAGTAAGTGGTGGACAGTCAAAAATCCGTCAAGCAAATCTCAAATTCTTACCAGTTCTTACCAAGCAGCAGGCGGTGATCAGCAACCGTTGTAGTCAAAACTCTCAAAGCTTGGATAGAGCGATTACCAGGGAGAGTCAAATGCACGACATAGATGTATGTGGAGCTGGGAAGGCTTATAATATGGTAGCAAAAGGGGTCAGCAATAATCAATTCAGATATGCAAAGTTGAATAAACGCTCAACGACGGTACTGTGCTGGTCCTAGGCTAGACCATACTAGAGACGCGAGCCTAGAACACTAACAAAATCACGGCGCTGCACGTAAACAAGGGAGGAGCACACTCTGATTTTTTTTCTTTTTTTCCACTTTGTTTGCACTTTTTTCCTCTTTTTTTGCTCCGCAACAATTTTGAGTTTGGAACTATTTTTCTTCTGCGGATGGCTCGAAAGTTGGGGAGTCCTACTCTGTCACGACTCGGAGTATCGCGTGATCTGGAAATCAAAAATAAAGCAACAATTACTGGACTCGGACTAGGACAGGTGGCGGAGATGAATCTGGTGGAATCTCGGACTAGTGGCGGCGATGAATCTGGTGGAAATTGGACTGGTGATGGATATATGTTGCAGGTGAACTCAGAGCGTGATGACGGCGGATATGTGGTGGTGTATATGGACTCGGATTGGTGGTGAATATGTGGTGGTGAATATGGCAGTGACGATGGAAGTTGGTGTGGTGGTGGTATATGGCAGCGGCGATGTGATAACCTGTGAACAGAACTCGAAACTCTAAAGTACTAGACGCTAAGACCAGCAACTTGACACGACGATGCAACCGCAAATTCAACAAAGCAAATACAGAAAATATTATGCAAGGGCTCAGATTGGTTCGGATAGGATGAACTAACCCTAATTTTTTTGGCTTTTTCATGGACTATATGTATGAAGAACAGACTCGATCTAAACTACGAAAAACTGTAAAATCTCATCGAGCAACCTGGAAATCTGATACCACTTGATAGAGGCGAAGGTGTCCCGATGTTTCAATGAGATGGTGGCTATCGTTTTCTGTGGGAGTCGACCTTGACGATCCGACTACGAACGTGCGAGACGTCGTGCCTTAGCAATCGCTAAACCAACTTCCGAGGGTTATTGACCACGCTGGAGCACGATCAACCTGACCACGAGGGTCTGTTTCCTGCGAGCAAACAAAGAACAAGCAAGAAACTAAGATTGCAATCTAGATATTGCGAATATAAGATGAAAGCTTTATTGATCAAGGTGGGGTTCTGTGACGTCTTGGTCTGGTCGTTGGACACAAACGAAGTACGCGAAGTTGGAGCTATGGAGAACTTTTAATCTAAACAAAACCCAAAGTCTAAACGATGCCCTAAGGGCTGTATATATGGAGGAAGAGGGGGGGATTTTGTGGCCCTTGGAGGAGGGGTCCGAAACCAACCCTATGTCTTGTTTCCCCACACATACAGACTCTAAAAACAGCCTATACTTAAGTATTTCGAAAATACATGGGCCTGGCCCAATAATAAGGTGACGCAACACCTAAAATAGCCTCTGGACGAAATTTATGAAGTGGCATCTTGTATATTTCGTCCAAGGCTTCATGCACTCCTTATGGTGGCTTCAAAGTCCTAAAATCATCACTTGTAACTCTGTTCTGGATCCCCTTGCGCATGCCATCATCTCCACGCTTGAACTTGTTCCAAGGTTCATCTTTCTTGTCCAAGCTAGGCCCTTCATTTGTAAGCAAGACAAATGTATGCAATTTAGGCAGCATCATATTCTCATGAACATTAGAATCGTTACCAAGAAACGAAAGTACCTGATAATTCAATTGGCGTGCGCGAGCTCTAGTAATTGGTCCAGTATGTATAGCAGCAGGTGCTGTGGGTGTAACAATTCTATTGATGTCCTCATCAGATCATAAGTCAGGGGCATACGTGATTGAGTCTTCGGGTGCCTTCTCCTCATGACCTCATTTGATTCGTTTAGATTCATCAAGAGCTGAAAAGCCTCTGCTTGAAGCTGCTAAGCCCGAGCGTCCAAAGCCGCCCGTTCTGCAGCCATCTGGACGTCCTCCGCCGCCAAGTTTTCCTTGGCTTGAGCTACCTCCCCACGTAACCGTGCCACCCCCGCATCATGCTGAGCTTTGTCTGCCGGTTCAACCACGGCGGTCGATAGGGTCGTCATCCTATCCATGAGATCCATCAGCACCTGAGCCGGCGGGCACGTGGTGTCTCCTGACCTAGCCGCTGTCGATCCGGTGGTTATCGCAGCCGCAGCCGTAGAGTTTTGAGCGGGCTGCGCACCAGTCATGAAGATCTCCGCTTTGTTCGGCGGCTCAAAGGGGTCGGGAATACTGCTGCCATCAGAACAGCCCCCAAGCCCGCCATCTTGTAGTTGATACAATGAATCCGTCTCACCTGTGGACGACTCGCCGTCAGAGTGAACGGCCGTCTCACCGCCATCCACAGATCCTTCAGAAAACTCCCCTCCATGGATGCAACGCACGAAGGCACGCCTCACGGCGGGATGAGTCCGGGCGGATCTCGCACGCTGAGCCGTCTTGATGAGGTCAGTGTAGATGTCCGGCTCAGGGCCCGGCTCGCCGATCCGGCCGATGAAGACGTGGATTCCGCCAAAGGGGACCCGGTACCCGTACTCAATTGAGCCGGCATCGGGCCCCCAGCCTGCGTCGTTGATGTAGAGCTTGCGGCGACGACTCTTGGTCATCCGGCCCACAGCATATCTGAGGGAGTCCTGGATTAGGGGGTGTTCGGGTAGCCGGACAATACCTTCAGACGGACTCCAGGACTATGAAGATGCAAGATTGAAGACTTCGTCCCGTGTCCTGATGGGACTTTCCTTGGCATGGAAGGCAAGCTTGGCGATGCGATATTCAAAGATCTCCTACCATTGTAACCGACTCTGTGTAACCCTAACCCTATCCGGTGTCTGTATAAACCGGAGGGTTGTAGTCCGTAGGACAGAATCAACTCCGTACACAACAATCATACCATAGGCTAGCTTCTAGGGTTTAGCCTCCTTGATCTCGTGGTAGATCTACTCTTGTACTACCCATATCATCAATATTAATCAAGCAGGAGTAGGGTTCTACCTCCATCGAGAGGGCCCGAACCTGGGTAAAACAAAGTGTCCCCTGTCTCCTGTTACCATCCGGCCTAGATGCACAGTTCGGGACCCCTACCCGAGATCTGCCGGTTTTGACACCGACATTGGTGCTTTCATTGAGAGTTCCACTGTGTCGTCGCCTTTAGGCCCGATGGCTCCTTCGATCTTCAACAACAATGCAGTCCAGGGTGAGCCTTTTCTCCCCGGACAAATCGTCATCTTTGGCGGCTTCGCACTGCGGGCCAATTCGCTTGGCCACCTCGAGCAGATCGAAAGCTACGCCCCTGGCCATCAAGCTAGGTTTGGAAGCCTAAACTACACGGCCGACGTCCGCGGAGACTTGATCTTCGACGGATTCGAGCCACAGCCAAGCGCGCCGCACTGTCTCGATGGGCATGATATAGCTCTGCCGCCGAACAGCGCTTTGGAGGCCGCACATGCACCGGTTCTGACCATTGATTCAGAGCCCACTGCGCCAATCGAGGATGAGCGGTTGGACATCACCTCAGGGGCTGCGATCCCAAAAGCGATCGAGCCGAACGCTAGCCCCGCACTCTGCACAACCCGTGACTCCAAGGGTCCGGACTCCATCCCGGACTCCGAACCCCCCACGCCCTTACCAATCGAATTTGATTGGGCGCCGATGATGGAGTTCACTGCCGCAGACATCTTTCAGCACTCGCCCTTCGGCGACATCCTGAATTCTCTAAAGTCTCTCTCATTGTCAGGAGAGCCCTGGCCGGACTACGGTCAGCAAGGATGGGATGCGAACGATGAAGAAATCCAAAACCCACCCACCACCCACTTTATAGCCACTGTCGACGATCTAACCGACATGCCTGACTTCAGCTCCGAAGACATCGACAGCATGGATGACGATGGAGGAGATACCGACGAACCAACGCCCATAGGGCATTGGACAGCCACCTCATCTCACGATGTGTACATGGTGGACACCCCTAAGGGAAGCGACAACGAGGAAAAAGGGGATGGGACGAGAGATCGACCCCCCGAAAAGCAATCAAGGCATCGGCGCAAACGCCGGCCCAAGCCCCGCCTCGACAAAAACACAGCCATAGAGCAAGACGAGCCAGTAGACGACGAGCAGGCCTTAGAGCAACCGTCCGAACAGGGCAACACGGATAGAGAAACCAAACATCCCTCCCCCGGCGAAAACGGCATTCCGGATGACCTCACGCCAAATAAACCTATGGAGCAGAAAAATCTCCATGAGAGGCTCGTTGCAACTGCACGCAGCCTAAAAAAGCAGAAGCGGAAGCTAAAAACAGCGGAAGATGCACTCCGGATCAGATGGAGCAAGGTAATCAATGCCACAGATAAGTACGGTGACAGTCGCCACACTAAAAGCTATCCAAAAAGAAAGCTGCTGCCTGAATTCGACGAAGAGGCCTCAGAGCCCTCGCATTCAAAAAACGAAAAAGCTGCACGGTCGGATAGACGACCCCAGAAAGCGACAAGCGGCGCTGCACCTAAATCGGCATGCGACCCTCTTAAGGATTCGCATCATGGCCCAGTCAGGTCCATTTATGGGCCAAGAAAGCAAGCTCTCGTAAGCAACGCTATGAAGCCATCATCAGAGTCCGGCATACCCAAATACAGGGGTGCCGCACACCCCCTATGTTTCACCGATGAGGTCCTGGACTACGAATTCCCAGAGGGATTCAAACCCGTAAACATAGAGGCATACGATGGAACAACAGACCCTGGAGTCTGGATCGAGGATTATATCCTCCACATACACATGGCTAGAGGAGATGATCTCCACGCCATAAAATATCTACCCCTCAAGCTTAAAGGGCCAGCCCGGCATTGGCTTAAAAGCCTTCCCGAAAACTCAATTGGAAGCTGGGAAGAGCTCAAGGATGCTTTCTGAGCAAACTTTCAAGGGACCTATGTCCGCCCTCCGGATGCAGACGATCTTAGTCACATAACTCAACAACCCGGAGAATCAGCTCGGCAGTTCTGGAATAGATTCCTCACTAAAAAGAATCAGATACTCGACTGTACGGATGCCGAAGCCTTAGCAGCTTTCAGACATAACGTCCGAGACGAATGGCTCGCCAGACACCTCGGCCAAGAAAAGCCAAGAACAATGGCCGCACTAACAAGCCTCATGACCCGCTTTTGTGCAGGAGAGGACATCTGGTTGACAACGTGCGGCCCCAGCGACCCAAGTACATCCGAAACCAGGGATGGAAATGGAAGACCGCGACGCAACTAGGACCATCGCTGGACTAAGGACAAAAGTCCGAAGAGCACGACAGTCAACGCCGGATTCAAAGGCTCACGCCAAAATCAGGAAAAATCGCCCCCCAGGATAACAGGGACGATCCATCCAACTTAAATAAAATCCTGGACAGGATATGTCAGATACACAGCACTCCCGGGAAGCCTGCTAACCATACCCACAGAGACTATTGGGTCTTCAAACAATCAGGCAGACTCAATGCCGAATGCAAGGGGCTCGACACACCAAGTGAAGACGAGGACGAACCCCAACAACAGAGCACCAGGAAACAAAAGAACTTCCCACAAGAAGTAAAAACAGTGAACTCACTTCACATAACAAAACACGCGGTGCCCGTAAAGGTACGCACCACACGGCCCATCCCCAAAGGATCCTGCCACTGGTTGTCAAAACCGATCACTTTCGATCAGCTAGATTATTCTAGGAATATCAAGAATGTAGGATGGACTGCCTTGATACTCGATCCAATAATTGGCGGATTCAAATTTTCAAATGTCCTTATGGACGGCGGCAGCGGACTAAACCTGATATATCAGGATACAATACAGCACATGGGGATAAACCCAGCAAGAATCCGCCGCAGCAAAACCTCCTTTCAAGGGGTAATACCTGGTCCGGACACCCATTGTACGGGTTTTCTCTGGCTCACATTCACATTCAGCTCTGCCGATAACCTCCGCCACGAAAAGCTGACCTTCCACGTCGTCCCGTTCTCAAGTCGCTATCAAGCACTACAGGGACGTGAAGCTTTCGCTCGATTTAACGCAATACCACATTATGCATCTCTTACGCTTAAGATGCCCGGTCCACGAGGCATCATCTCTTTAATGGGGAAGCACTAAAAGTACGCCCCCCAAGCAAAGGACAGTGTGGCCGCTTTAACAGCCCCACAGCAAAATGGCCTCGTCATTTAAAGACCACGAACGCGGATAGACGAGTTCGGTGCAAAATCGTCATTGACGCAGGCCTAGAAGCCATATACCCCCGCACAAGGGGCTCCACGCATATACAATAAGAGACAATAAAGCTCAAACTTACATATCTTACTTTATACTTTGCTTATTTTAAACTTTTTCGGCACGACTCGTTTTGAACTCAGTTCCTCTCTTTTACAGATAAACATCGTGCGACGCCCGTCCAGGATACGGCACAACGGAGGCACAGGCGCAGACGTGCAGTAGGGACCCGTCCTAAAGGATTCTTTTTAGATTAAGACCTTGCGTAAACCTTTTTTACTGTCTCTTGTTGCTACCCATCCCCTGGTTCTTTCTTTCTAACATAACCAAGGAGGAGGCTGGCGTCTTGGCATATGGCCACGTCAGAATTTTTGCACGTACCTGGACACTAGGGGTTTTTTCAATAAAGAATGTTGCTTGGCCCGCACTCATAAAGACCGAACACCTTAGGGAGTGTTCAGCGTCGCGAGTTTTGGCACTATATGCATCAGCTCCGAATCATGTCTTTGGTCAAATGTTGGGTTGCCCGGCTCCTTAGTTCGGCTACCTTATGTTCCGCTCTATCGGCTAAGGTAGCACCAGGAGAACTACTGCGATTGTGCCCTCGGTTCGGCCAGGGCGAGCACCTCAGTAGAGAAAGCCGAAAACTGACTGTCATGATGTAGCGCGAGACTGGTCAGCCACTCGATGACCGATCGGAATCTATAGGATTCCTCCGCTTTGACGAAGGACCGCTTCCCGGTCAGGCACATACGCGCCCCGAATTCGGACGAGCGTAGTTGCCACCAAGGAGCTACCTAGAGAGTCTCATTTTCAAACTCCTATGGCTAAGTGAAAGTGTTAAAGCATTATAGTCCGGTTGCCTGGCCCGCTGCGCTATCACCTCCTTTGTAGGACCAAGACGTTGGGTTAAGTGTGAGAATGCGTCTTCTGCGAGCACCCCCGCACTATGTGCGGGGGGCTGAAGCCAACGACTACCATCTTTCAGATTCTATACATATATATATATCTTAAAACGGCCGATTAGAAGGTGTTTACAATACTTGGAGGCACAAGTATAAAATAAGCCACTACAGTTTATCAAAATATTACTTTATAATTACATATGCTATCATAACATAGCATCTTTCGAGCACTGCGTCTCTATTACACGAGCGCCTTGAAGAACTTCCTGAAAATAGTGCTCGGAAGGTACTCGGCTTTGGTCCGA
This sequence comes from Triticum aestivum, assembly GCF_018294505.1. NCBI lineage: Eukaryota > Viridiplantae > Streptophyta > Magnoliopsida > Poales > Poaceae > Triticum > Triticum aestivum. Next base: position 297,149,822 of record NC_057809.1, read on the forward strand.
ATCTCGGGACGCAACAACAGTGGTCTCCATCTCTGCCCAGTATGTCTTAACACGGGCAAGAGCCATCCGTGCGCCCTCTATGCATGCTGACCTCTTAATTGCATTTATACGCGGCACCGCGTCAAGGAATTGCTGCACCAAGCCGAAATAACTCTTCGGCTCCGATCTCCCCGGCCACAGATGATCCACGACGTACTTCATGGCGAGTCCGGACAACCTATTCAGTTCGGCCCATTGAGCCAAACGATCATCCACTGCCAGTGGACGTTCTGGATTATGAAACTACGACCAGAAAAGCCTTTCCACTTCGCAATCTTTCTGATCTCGAAAGTGTTCGGTCGCATCAGCGGCACTTGTTGCCAAGTCCAGATAGGTGTCCTTCACACTCCACATCCGGTCCAACGGAGCAAACTTTGGATCACAAAACTTCCTCCGCAGCATAAAGGGCTTTCCAGCCGCAATCTGTTCGGCCTGACGCAGCTCCTCTTTCGCAGCTCTCATCGCAGAGCGGGCGTCCTTGGCATCAGCAACGGCCTTCTCTAAGTCCGTCTGTTTTGCTTGGTCTTCTTTTTCAAGAAGCCTGCAACGATCGGTAGCACTTTTTAACTTTTCGGCCATCTCGGCCATCTCCTCTTTGCTTCGGCAATGAGCAGCCTGTTCGGCTCTCAGCTCTTCAAGGGCCTTCTTGGCATCCGCATCGCTTTTTCTGGCTTGCTCCTTCTCTCAGGCAAGTTCTGCCCTAAGATTCTCCACGGCGGCCGCACCATCTGCGTCAAGCACACACATTATAAGACACTGGCATGAAGCTCCTCTCACTTGGCGCCGCCCGAAGAATTACATACCTTGAGCCTCATCAAGCCGCTTGTTGACAAGCGCGATGTCGGCATCTGCCACGTCCAGTTGCCGCTTTAGTTCGACCACATCATTAGTCCGGCTTGATTCCGGACACCTCGCCACCTACATTCAAAGGCGACACCTTAGACCTGGGATCATGATCCTCTATGTGCCATCATTTCTTGACAACACGCAGAGTCTCAGGGGCTGCTATCTACACAGGGTGCATCTTATTTATGCGCAACTGGCAAAAGTGTACATTATCTAACGTACCTCAAAACCCGTCAGTAAACTTTTGACGGCCTCATGCAATCCGTTTTCTGCGGATGAAATCCTTTCAATCACCGTGCCCATCAATGCACGATGCTCCTCTGCGATAGAAGCTCGCCCCAGCAGAATCTTTAGCTCTTCCGGCCAAGCACCAGATGGTGCCGGACTTGTCCTATGGCCTCTTTCGAAGGCCGGACGCAGAGAACTTCGGGGGGCCGCACTGCCACATTCCGCCCCTGCTGGATTTCGGAGAAACTCTTCGCAACGACACCTCAGGGTCGCCTGCCTTGCTAGGCGGCACGGCAGGGGGAGGCGTCCCGCTCTCCATCATCTCCGGAAGAAGATCCCCCGAAGACAAACTCTGCTGAGAAGGGCTGAGGACCGAGCTACAAGGTAAAATTTCAGTTAATCTTCTCATATATAAATCAAAGATTTCTCTCATCATTCAAAAGGAAAACCTCTCTCTACTTACGGCTCGCTGGAGGGCTGATCCCCTTGAGGGCATAGTCCGGCCGAGGAACTCCCCAGCGCCGGACCCTCTGACGAGGATTTTCTCCCCCGTTTCGAGACCATGGTTTCCGGGTCGTCAGAGGTGGCTCTCTTCTTCCCCTCAGGAGAGGAATTGTCGGTTCCTCCCTTCGGAACAACCTCCTTCGAGGAGGCCGTAGCTTTCTTGTCGTCCCCCTCCAAAGGCATTGTCTCCAGCATCCTGACCAGCACAGGATCCGGCCTGGTTTCAGGAAGGGGAGCCAGACACCTGATCAGCTTTGCCTTCGCTATCCACTCCTGTTCAAAAGGACGGCTCTTTTAGGGGCAAGTTTATGATAATTATACGGATAAGAAGGTCCGGGCACAAGGTTGCTTACTTGAGTATCCGGGCGATTGCAGCTTAGACCTGAGTCCTCGGTTAAATCCGGACACATCTCTTGTGATCCGAAGAACAGTCTATACATCTCCGCAGGCGTTGCGCCCATGAAGTTCTGGAGAGCTCGCGGTCCCTCTGGATTAAACTCCCACAGGCGAAGGGGGCGATGTTTGCCGGGCAATATTCGGCGAATCAGCATGACCTGCGTCGCCTTGACCAGGTTGAGGTCTCCTTCTAAGAGATCCCTAATGCGGCCCTGCAGCAGGGGTACGTCTTTGGGCAATCCCCAATCTAATCCTTTGTTGACCCATGACGCTAGCCGTGATGGGGGACCCGAGCGAAAGGCAGGAGGCGCCGCCCACTTGGCGCTCCTGGGAGCGGTGATATAGAACCATTCTCGTTGCCACAAGCCGAGCTCTTCTTGAAAGGAGCCCTCGGGCCATGGAGCATCAACATTCTTGCTGATGACAGCACCTCCGCACTCTGCGTGCCATCCCTCGATCATCTTCGGCTCCACTCCATAGGTCTTAAGCCATAAACCGAAGTGAGGAGTAACGCGGAGGAACGCTTCGCACACAATGATGAATGAGGAAATATGGAGGATGGACTCCAGAGCTAAGTCATGAAATTCCAGCCCGTAATAGAACAGAAGCCCCCTCACGAAGGGATCCATTGGGAAGCCTAACCCCCGAAGGAAGTGAGACATGAACACTACGCTCTCGCCAGGCTGGGGGCTAGGAATAGCTTGCCCTTGAACAGGCAACCTATGCGGAATTTCGGCGGTCAAGAACTTAGCCTCTCTCAACTTTATCACGTCCCCCTTCGTGATGGAGGAGGGCATCCATCGGCCTTGGAGGTCGGAACCGGACATTGTCGAAGGTCCGAAGCACCTGGAACCTGAAGCCTAGGGTGTTGGAACTCGAGGCGACGGGCGAACTTGAGATTGAAAAAGGGAGTAAGGCCTTGGTCTCTTTATAAGAGGTTGAATACCAAGAGCCCTCCCCGTAACCGTTTGGGACTCACCTTTAACCGAGAAAACATGCTAACGGGCATGATTGGGTTACCCACATCCGTATTGATGAGGATCCCGTAAAGGGAGGGTGGCACACGATCTCTGCTTTGACAAGACGTGCCAAGAAAACCGCCTCGCAAAACATGCTGAGGTGGAAAAGTAAAAGCGATTCGAGTAAAGGACTTGGCTGTAGTGTGATGGCGCACTGCAGAATACGTCAGTAGATTTGATTTGTGTCAATATTATTCTCTCTATGGCAATATGTGGAAACTTATTCTACAGAGCCGGACAGTACTCTTGGTGATTACAATCTTCTACGAAGGACTTGGAGGAGGAATCCGCCTTGCAATGCCGAAGACAATTTGCGCGCCGGACTCGTCGTCATTGAAGCCTGGTTCAGGGGCTACTGAGGGAGTCCTGGATTAGGGGGTGTTTGCGTAGCCGGACAATACCTTCAGCCGGACTCCAGGACTATGAAGATGCAAGATTGAAGACTTCGTCCCGTGTCTGGATGGGACTTTCCTTGGCGTGGAAGGCAAGCTTGGCGATGCGATATTCAAAGATCTCCTACCATTGTAACCGACTTTGTGTAACCCTAACCCTATCCGGTGTCTATATAAACCGGAGGGTTGTAGTCCGTAGGACAGAATCAACTCCGTACACAACAATCATACCATAGGCTAGCTTCTAGGGTTTAGCCTCCTTGATCTCGTGGTAGATCTACTCTTGTACTACCTGTTGGAAATATGCCCTAGAGGCAATAATAAAAGTGTTATTATTATATTTCTTTGTTCATGATAATAGTCTTTTATTCATGCTATAACTGTATTATCCGGAAATCGTAATACACGTGTGAATACATAGACCACAATATGTCCCTAGTAAGCCTCTAGTTGACTAGCTCGTTGTGATCAACATATAGTCATGTTTTCCTGGCTATGGACATTGGATGTCGTTGATAACGGGATCACATCATTAGGAGAATGATGTGATGGACAAGACCCAATTCTAAGCATAGCACAAAGGTCGGTTAGTTCGTTTGCTAGAGCTTTTCCAATGTCAAGTATCTCTTCCTTAGACCATGAGATTGTGTAACTCCCGGATACCGTAAGAGTGCTTTCGGTGTACCAAACGTCACAACGTAACTGGGTGACTATAAAGGTGCACTACAGGTATCTCCAAAAGTCTCTGTTGGGTTGACACGGATCGAGACTGGGATTTGTCACTCCGTATGACGGAGAGGTATCTCTGGGCCCACTCGGTAATGCATCATCACAATGAGCTCAAAGTGACCGAGTGTTTGATCACGGGATCATGCATTGCGGTACGAGTAAAGTGACTTGCTGGTAACGAGACTAAACAAGGTATTGGGATACCGACGATCGAGTCTCGGGCATGTAACGTACCGATTGACAAAGGGAATTGCATACGGGGTTTGATCGAATCCTCGACATCGTGGTTCATCCGATGACAACATCGAGGAGCATGTGGGAGCCAACATGGGTATCCAGATCCTGCTGTTGGTTATTGACCTGAGGTTGTCTCGGTCATGTCTGCATGTCTCCCGAACCCGTAGGGTCTACACACTTAAGGTTCGGTGACGCTAGGGTTATCAAGAAGACAAGTATGTGATTACCGAATGTTGTTCAGAGTCCCGGATGAGATCCCGGACATCACGAGGAGTTCCGGAATGGTCCGGAGGTAAATATTTATATAAGGAAAGTGGTTAAACGGACACCGGAAAGTTTCGGTGGCATACCGGTATTGTACCGGGGCCACCGGAAGTGTTCTGGGGGTCCACCGGGTGGGGCCACCCCTCCCGGGGGGGCCACATGGGCTGTGTGGGAGAGGGAGCCAGCCCCTAGTGGGCTGGGCGCGCCTCCCCACCTAGGCCCATGCGGCTAGGGAAAGGGGAGGGGAAACCCTAAAGGGGGCACCCCCCTAGCTTGGGGGGCAAGCCACCCTTTTCCCTCTCCCTTTGGCCGCCGCCCCCCTCTAGGGTTTCCCCTAGAGGGCCGGCCCCCTTGCCCCTCTCCTCCTATATATAGAGGGGTGAGGGGAGGGCTGCTGTACACACAACTCAAGGCGCAGCCCCTCCCCTCCCCAACACCTCTCCTCCTCCGTACATGCTTGGCGAAGCCCTGTCGGAGTACTTCTGCACCAACTACACCACGCCGTTGTGCTGCCGTTGGAGCTGCCTCCCTCAACCTCTCCTTCCTCCTTGTTGGATCAAGACGGAGGAGACGTCGTCCGTCCCGTACGTGTGTTGAACGCGGAGGTGCTGTCCGTTCAGCACTTGGTCATCGGTGATTCAAATCACGACGAGTACGACTCCATCATCACCATCCCCTTGAACGCTTCCGCACTCGATCTACAAGTGGTATGTATATGCAAACTCTTCCCCTTGACTCGTTGCTTAGATGAACTCGTAGATGGATCTTGGTGAAACCGTAGGAATTTTTTAATTTTCTGCAACGTTCCCCAACACTACCCATATCATCAATATTAATCAAGAAGGAGTAGGGTTTTACCTCCATCGAGAGGGCCCGAACCTGGGTAAAACAAAGTGTCCCCTGTCTCCTGTTACCATCCGGCCTAGATGCACAGTTCGGGACCCCCTACCCGAGATCCGCCGGTTTTGACACCGACAAGGTGTATCTGGGCACATGTGAGCCAGCGGGGAACTCACGAGGCCCTACCTCAAGGCAAGTTGCGCCTGAATCTTCTGGCTCGGGGTGCGCTTATGAAACCTGTGTGGTGGGGTGACCAACACCAGATGAACCTCCGGAGATCATCGCATGTGAAGGACGAACACCAAAGACCCCAGGAGGTGACATGAACGGGGCCGGCCCACCTGATAGAGCTCAGCCATTGGGTTTATTGACGCTGTAGGGACAGACCCGAGCACAGACGTCGTGCCCAGTCTTCTCATGCAACAATCCTACAGAGAGACACCTGGCGCGCGGCTCCCGTGTTGGTGAGTTGCCGAACTACAGTCGTATGAATCGGGTCGTGCACCCTTACTTATCCACTTGCGATTAGCTCATGTGAGAACAAGGCACCAAGGACCCCGAGAGGTGACACGCAAGGAAGCTGGGCCGCGGGACAGAGCTCGGTCACTTGGGTTTCACAATGCTGCAAGGACGGACCAGAGCACAGACGTCGTGCCAGTCCTTAATCATGAGGTGCTCGCGGGCAGGTTTGTGAGGGCGCAGTGACATTCATTGTGTCGAGGCTCCAGACATACAAGTTGAAATACTTAGGGAATTCATAGAAAGGCAGAGCCAGTTCTGATACATGCGCGAAATGATACGGCCGCATGGGCGGGCCTCGATAGCCCGATGATAATGCAGCCCAAGGGGCACCCTCAATCTAAACAAACCAAAATGTCACTTGGCACCATTGTTGTAGAAGCGTCGAGGTAGCTGAAGAAATGTGCCACATAAGCTGCTCCTCACGAGCTGGATGGCTCTAGAGGCCTGGGGAGCTCGTGAGGCCTGTCGGGCTCGCAAGGGTCCTGGACGTCCTCAGACATGACCGCCTGGCGCCTGGCCTCGTGAGATGCCATAGTACGCTGCGCAAAGTGCTGGTACGAGGTGCCCATGATCAGCAGGACAAATGGCATGCAGACGTAGTTGCAGGAATAACCCTCGCTCCGGCAGACACGGGACGGCCAGAAGAGGTCCTGTGAAGCGGCCATGTTGAGACCCATGTCAAGGGCTGGAGCTGCACTAGGAGGTCGTGTGGGGCGACGCTCGCCGTGCATGGCCCTTGCCTCCAGAAGCTCCTTGATCGCATTGGTGATGAATTCTCGTGCACCTGGCGCCTCGCGCCTCGCTCCTTGCTCATGGGGGCGCATTGAAGCACGCCTCCAAGTGGTGCCCGAGCACCTCCCTCGTCACACTGGTCAGGTTAGAGGCTCTCCGGATGCAAACCCCCAAGCCTGTCCTGAGGGAAGCATCGGGCATGCCTTCCTATGTGGGAGGAAGGGGCGCCCCAATAGCAGGCGTGGAGCCTGAGGCACCATCAGCAGGCGCCCCAGCCTCCTGATGACTCTTGGGGAGAAGTTGCTTCTTCTTCTTGGGGGTGGCCTCGGGAGGTAGGACGGCGCCCTCATCGTCAGAATTTTTGGTCGTGGGCAGCTTGGTAGGCGCGCTCGAGAGAGCAGACTGCATCCTTCTCATCACAGGTGACCGTGATGATGCCGCCGCACCCTGGTATCTTGTGGACGTTGTAGCCATGCTGGGTTGCTGCATTGAACTTGGTGAGGGGAGGGTACCCAAGGATGGCGTTGTACGGGAGGCCGATGTGGGCGACGTTGAAGTCGATGAGCTCAGTGTGTTAGTTGTCACACGTGCCGAAGGTGACGGGAAGGTGCACCTGTCCCAGGGGTATGGTGAAGCCGTTGGTCACCCCTCAGAAGGGCTTGGTGGGCAGGAGCTGGTCATAAGGCACTTGGAGCGTCTCAAACATCTCAACAAAGAGAACATTGAGCCCCGCGCCATCGTCGATGAGGGTCTTGGTGATGAGAACATTGCTGACGGTGGGCGTGTAGAGCATGGGAAGTACGCTTGCGGCAGCTAAGCACTTGAGGTGGTCCTTGGAGTCAAAGGTGATGGCGCACCGCGAACACTTGAGGGGACGCGGGGCCTCAAGCCTCGGGAGGGCCCCGTTCACTTCATGAGCGAACTGCTTGAAGGTGCTATGTGAGAAAGGGGCCTGAGCACCACCCAGGATGTAGGCGATCGCACAAGGTTCTTGGAAGCCCCAAGCCCCATCATCTTGTCAGCTGTCGTCGTTCCTCCTTGGCAGTGGCGGCAGCGGAGGGAGGACGGCATTGCCCTGGCGCACCCGCGAGCAACTTCCCGGTCAGTCACCCATCCTAAAACTACTCCAAGCTGAGCATGCTTAACTTTGGAGTTCTATCTGAATGGTCTCCTGAAAAAGAAGGAATTCCTTAGTGATATGAGTAGTCTATCATCCTAATAAGACAGGCTGTCACATACACCCCCACTCAGAGGAAACGATGAAGGTCCCATCACGAGGCTCATCACACCAGTGATCATCGCTAGGCTGGTCGCGCCAGTCCTGACGAGGGTTGCCGTGGTCCCAGCGGGCTCCACCACGGTCTCCTCCACGGTCGTAGGCACGATCACTGCGCTCGAGGTGTGATGAGGACATCAATACCATTTTTACACCCACAACCCCTGCTACTATACATACTAGACCAATTACTAGAGCTCGCGCACGTTAATTAAATTATTAGGTACTTTTGTTTCTTGGTAATGATTCTAATGTTCATGAGAATATGATGCTGCCTAAATTGGATACATTTGTTTTGCTCACAAATCACTATTGCAGGATACTGCTAAAGCAACACTACGATCAGAGACCCTTTGCCGAAAATGTGTGCGATGCAATAATCACAAACGATAGTGTAAAAACCCCTCAAAAAAGGTTCAAAACATTTGCGATGGCGGAGCCATCAAACATGGTTCAGATTTTAGTTGCGTGTGTGATGCAGGGTAGCCACGGGAAGCTATATCAATGTGTGTGCGATGCAGGACACACAGTTAATTCATTCGAACTATTTGTGATGAGGTAGAACAATAGAAACGGGCAACCATATAAATGTGTGTGTGATATACAGCATACGGTTCACTCGGACGAACTGTTTTCGATTAGGGAACACAATAGAAACGGTTCAACTTAACAAGATGTGTGTGATATGCGGCATACAGTTCACATGGATGAACTGTTTGCGATGAGCCAAAAGAACACAAACGAGTCATGTAAACAAGATGTATGTGATACGTGGCAAACAGCTGACTTGGATGAATTTTTTTGCGATGAGAAATTACACCACAGATGGTCAATACAGTTACTTTATGTGCGATTCTGTGTGTACAAAAAACTGAAAAATGCAAACTAGTTGCTTGCAGTGGCTAGGAGTATCGCACACGATGCGTCTGCGAGTACTCATGTGCGATGATTAGTATGTTACACATATGTTTCCTTATTTTAACATGTGTGTGAATTTGCAATATGGACAGTTAATATGCAAATGCCTTCTGGACATCGGGCACACGCTTAAACTCAATGAACTGTGTACGATATTAATACTTTCCATGAAAATTAATGAACTTGGGTAACAACATTTGAGTAACATATATATAGTGGTTACACTATTTGACAAAAGGAGGATCTTCGTAACACGACTTTGACAACCATATGGTCCATATACATACATACTTAACATAGTAACAACTTTCACATTTTAAGAGGCCAAGGGCCAACAACCATATGGTCCATATCTACATACTTAACATATATAGTACTCCAGAAAGATCATGGATGTCGCCTAGAGGGGGGTGAATAGGTGTTTTAAAATAATTACGAGTTAGGTTTGAACAAATGCGGAATAAACCTAGCGGTTAATTTGTCAAGCACAAAACCTAAAACAACTAGGCTCACCAATGTGCACCAACAACTTATGCTAAGCAAGATAAGCAACTATGAGATAGCAAGATATATGACCAACAACAATATGGCTATCACAAAGTAAAGTGCATAAGTAAAGAGCTCGGGTAAGAGATAACCGAGGCACGTGGAGACAATGATGTATCCCGAAGTTCACACCCTTGCGGATGCTAATCTCCGTTTGGAGCGGTGTGGAGGCACAATGCTCCCCAAGAAGGCACTAGGACCACCGTAATCTCCTCATGCCCTCGCACAATGCAAGATGCCATGATTCCACTAAGGGACCCTTGAGGGCGGTCACCGAACCCGTACAAATGGCAACCCTTGGGGGCGGTCACCAAACCCGTACACTTTGGCAACCCTTGGGGGCGGTCACTGGTACCCATCAAATTGCTCGGGGCGATCTCCACAACCTAATTGGAGACCCCGATGCTTGCCCGGAGCTTTACACCACAATGATTGAGCTCCGAACACCACCAACCGTCTAGGGCGCCCAAGCACCCAAGAGGAATAATCTCAAGGGTACCAAGCACCCAAGAGTAATAAGCTTCTCAACATGTAACTTCCACGTATCACGTGGAGAATTCAAAACCGATGCACCAAATGCAATGGCAAGGGCACACAGAGTGCCCAAGTCCTTCTCTCTCAAATCCCACCGAAGCAACTAATCCTATGGAGGAAAATGAGAGGAAGAACAAGAAGGAGAACACCAAGAACTCCAAGATCTAGATCCAAGGGGTTCCCCTCACAAAGAGGAGAAAGTGATTGGTGGAAATGTGGATCTAGATCTCCTCTCTCTTTTCCCTCAAAAACTAGCAAGAATCCATGGAGGGATTGAGAGTTAGCAAGCTCAAAGAAGGTCAACAATGGGGGCAAAAACAAGCTCAACAGATAGGGAACCATTGGGGAAGAAGACCCCCTTAAATAGGTCCCCACGAATCTTCCCGTTATGTGCAGAATAACATAGGGGCGGTACAACCGCTATGAGCACCGGTACAACTGATAACATGCAATAAGCGGTACAACCTGCCCACAACCGCCCAACAACCGCACCACAATAGAGACTAGTCTGGTGGTAGAGCGGTACATGGCCGGTACAACCTTCGGACCAATTCTGGAGTGGTACAACCGCTCCAAACACCGGTTGTACCGGTCAACCGGTACAACCTCTCTATGGGGTGGTACAACCTCTCTGAGTAAAGCAAGTAAAATCAAAACAGCCACAACTTTCGCATGCGAGCTCCGAATTCGACGAAATCAAGTTTGTTGGAAAGCTAAGGACAAGAGCAAACACAATCTTGATAGAAAAAAAATCAAGAAATAGAAATTGAAAAAATAACTGAAATAAAATGGTGAGAACCCTTTCTCAATTGAGACCGGTAAAACACCAACACCGTAAACACAAAAGAAGATGCATATGAAATCGGTTTTCGATGAACTCGAGCTTTTCAAGAAGATGACCATGAGATCGAAATCTCACAAGGAGAAGAACCAAACAAGAACCAAGAGAGATGATGCAAGGATGCAATGGTTTGAGCTCTCGATGAACGATACGATCAAGCTACTCACTAGAGAGCCCCCTTGATAGTACGACAATCGATCCTACAACCTGGTCTCCCAACTACCACTATGAGACCGGTAAAATAGAAAACCTATCAAGGGCAAACCTTTGTCTTGCACATAGTCCACTTCAGCTAGATGATGACGATCTTGACTTCCTCAAGTTGGACCACCTTTCTTGATTGTGTTGGCTCGATGAAGACTAGTTGATTGCTCCCCCATAGTCCACTATGGGTGAGCCACTCTTCGGCACATCTTCACAATTCCATTAACACCACAATGGATGGAAAGCTTCAAGCTTGATTTATCCCCCATACTCCATTATGGGTGAACCACTCTTCGTGTTCTCCACTTGAACTTGCACTGCAAACTTGATGACGATCACCACTTGATGTCATCCTCCATGGGTTGTATGAGATCTTCCACTTGACGCAAGACCATGGAAACATACCTAACCCCACAAATAACTCGCGCGTAGACCATGGGTTAGTACAGAAAGCGTAATGGAGAATTCTTACCATACCATGGGATCACTTGATCCCTCTCGCTACTTCTTCTACACTTTGTGAGTTGATCAACTTGATTCACTCTTGACTTAGTCTTGATCAACCTTGAATCTTTCCAACTCTCTTCGTTTGGATGATGTCTTGAAGGTAAACATGAATGATTACACAATCTTCTTCTTCAAGACATGCTTGCAATAAGCTCAGCTCACACATGACCAATCTTTGGATAATTCCTTGAAAAGCACTTTGGCCATCTCATAAACTCCTTGAAAACAACACATGGACTTCAAGACAATCCTATGGACAAATCCTTCAAATATAACTCAAGGCAACCGTTAGTCCATAGAGATTGTCATCAATTACCAAAACCACACATGGGGGCACCGCATGTCCTTTCAATCTCCCCCATTTTGGTAATTGATGACAATCACTTTCAAGAGAGTTTATAAGGAATTATGCATCGCGGTTGTCCCCTTATACACATGGGGGCTCAGCTCACACATGCCGCCGGGTTGTCCCCTTATATACATGGGTTGACGCCCTGTGGCCTATAGAGTCCCGAACGGCTCATACAATGTGTCCGGCTCGGTGACATCTTTTACATGCCTTACTTTACAAGTCTTATTCATACATGGTGGTTTATACTTACGGGCCTTAAGCCACCTCTAGGCTTGGGCCTACTACACGCCTTATCATAAACCGCCACCTTGTATACTCTCCGGGCTTCCTTCAAGTAACCCGCCTTTGTGATTGACCCGACCCCTCCTGGGCGGGTCATTCCTGGTAGTCATATCCTCAACATTTAGTAAAAGCTTTATTGTGACTATAAGCATGAGGAGAATTTAGCATGGATTGCAACAAGGAAATACAATCTATCAAAGAGCAATTATCATAATTAAATTCATTGAAATCCAAGATAGTGGGTTCATTGCTATCTAAAGTTTTGACCTCTTCAATCCCACTTTTACCAATTTTTGCATCAAGATCTAAAAACTCCAAATTTTTGGTACACCTTCTAACGAAAGTTGACTCATCTCCAGTCCCATCATTAGCAAGATTCATATTGCAAAATAAGGATTTAATAGGGGACACATCAATTACTTTTATATCTTCATCTTTATTGTCATGAAAACTAGAAGAACACGCTTTCACAAAGCAATCTTTGTTAGCACGCATCCTAGAGGTTCTTTCTTTGCACTCATCAATGAAAATTCTCATGGCTTTGAGAGACTCATTGATACCATGCTTAGGTGGAATAGATCTAAGTTTCAAAGAATCAACATCGAGAGAAATTATATCCATGTTCCTAGCCAACTCATCAATCTTAAGCAATTTTTCTTCAAACAAAGCATTGAAACCCTTTTGCGAAGTAATAAATTCTTTAATACTAGATTCAAAATCAGAGGGCATCATATTATAATTTCCATAAGAATTTTTGTAGGAATTATCATAATTGTTAGGGGAATTACTAGGAAACGTCCTAGAATTAAAATTACCTCTATACGCGTTATTACCAAAATTGTTCCTACCAACAAAATTCACATCCATAGATTCATTATTATTCTCAATCAAATTAGACAAAGGCATGTCATTAGGATCAGTAGGAGCACTCTTATTAGCAAATAATTTCATAAGTTCATCCATCTTTCCACTCAAAACAATAATCTCTTCAATTGCAAGCACCTTTTTACTAGTAGATCTTTCAGTGTGCCATTGAGAATAATTAACCATAATATTATCTAGGAGTTTGGTAGCTTCTCCTAAAGTGATTTCCATAAAAGTGCCTCCCGCGGCCGATTCTAAAAGATTTCTAGAAGCAAAATTCAATCTGGCGTAAATTTTTTGTATAATCATCCATAAATTCAAACCATGTGTAGGGCAATTACGTATCATTAATTTCATCCTCTCCCAAGATTGGGCAACATGTTCATGATCAAGTTGCTTAAAATTCATAATATCATTTCTAGGAGAGATGATCGTAGCGGGAGGAAAATACTTAGAGATAAAAGCATCTTTGCACTTATTCCATGAATCAATACTATTTTAGGCAAAGACGAAAACCAAGCTTTAGCACGGTCTTTAAGCGAAAACGGAAATAGCTTAAGTTTAACAATATCATTGTACACATCTTTCTTATTTTGCATATCACACAAATCAACAAAGTTGTTTAGATGGGTAGCGGCATCTGCACTAGGAAGGCCAGAAAACAGATCTTTCATGACAAGATTCAGCAAAGCAGTATTAATTTCACAAGATTCAGCATCGGTAAGAGGAGCAATCGGAGTGCTAATAAAATCATTATTGTTGGTATTGGCAAAGTCACACAATTTAGTATTATCTTGAGCCATCGTGACAAGCAAGCAACCCAACACACAAGCAAACAAGATACAGGCAAAAGAGGCAAACGAAAAAGAGGCAAACGAAAAAGAGGCGAACGGAAAAGAGAGGGCGAATAAAACGGCAAGGGTGAAGTGGGGGAGAGGAAAACGAGAGGCAAATGGCAAATAATGTAATGCGAAGGATAAGAGTTTTGATGGGTACTTGGTATGTCTTGACTTGGCGTAGATCTCCCCGGCAACGACGCGAGAAATCCTTCTTGCTACCTCTTGAGCACTGTGTTGGTTTTCCCTTGAAGAGGAAAGGGTGGTGCAGTAAAGCAGCGTAAGTATTTCCCTCAGTTTTTGAGAACCAAGGTATCAATCCAGTAGGAGACCACATGCGAGTCTCCTTGTACCTACACAAACAAATAAGAACCTCGCAACCAACGCGATATGGGGTTGTCAATCCCTTCACGGCCACTTGCAAGAGTGAGATCTGATAGAGATGATAATAATAAGATAAGTATTTTTTGGTATTTTTATGATATAGATTGAAGGTAAAGATTGCAAAATAAAATAGATTGGAAACTTGTATGATGGAAAATAGACCCGGGGGCCATTGGTTTCACTAGTGGCTTCTCTCAAGATAGCATAAGTATTACGGTGGATGAACAAATTACTATCGAGCAATTGATAGAAAGCGAATAATTATGAGAATATCTAGGTATGATCATGTATATAGGCATCACGTCCGCGAAAAGTAGACCGACTCCTGCCTGCATCTACTACTATTACTCCACACATCGACCGCTATTCAGCATGCATCTAGAGTATTAAGTTCATAAGAACAGAGTAACGCCTTAAGCAAGATGATATGATGTAGAGGGATAAACTCATGCAATATGATATAAACCCCATCTTTTTATCCTCGATGGCAACAATACAATACATGTCATTTCCCTTTCTGTCACTGGGATCGAGCACCGCAAGATTGAACCCAAAGCTAAGTACTTCTCCCATTGCAAGAAAGATCAATCTAGTAGGCCAAACCAAACTGATAATTCAAAGAGACTTGCAAAGATAAATCAATCATACATAAAAGAATTCAGAGAAGATTCAAATATTGTTCATAGATAATCTGGATCATAAACTCACAATTCATCGGATCTCGACAAACACACCGCAAAAAGAAGAGTTACATCGAATAGATCTCTAAGAGAATCAAGGAGAACTTTGTATTGAGATCCAAAGAGAGAGAAGAAGCCATCTAGCTAATAACTATGGACCCGTAGGTCTGAGGTAAACTACTCACACATCATCGGAGGGGCCATGGAGTTGATGTAGAGGCTCTCCGTGATCAATGCCCCCTCTGGCGGAGCTCCGGAAAAGGCCCCAAGATGGGATCTCTTGGGTACAGAAGGTTGCGGCGGTGGAAATAGGGTTTCGTGGTGCTCCTGGATGTTTGCGGGGTATGTGAACATATATAGGAGGAATAAGTAGGTCGGTGGAGCAAAGAGGGGCCCACGAGGGGGGAGGGCGCGCCCAGAGGAGGTAGGCGCGCCCCCTGCCTCGTGGCCGCCTCGTTGATTGGTTGACGTCCACTCCAAGTCCTCTGGATCACGTTTGTTCCAAAAATCACGTTCCCAAAGGTTTCATTCCGTTTGGACTCCGTTTAATATTCCTTTTCTACGAAACACTGAAATAGGCAAAAAAAAACCCAGCAATTTGGGCTGGGCCTCTGGTTAATAGGTTAGTCCCAAAAATAATATAAAAGTGTAAAATAAAGCCCATTAACATCCAAAACAGATAATATAATAGCATGGAACAATCAAAAATTATAGATACATTGGAGACGTATCACAGGTTTACCCTGAGATGAAGTTATGAAGAAGGTTTTCCCTTTTTCTTTGAAGGGAAAAGCATTGGCATGGTATAGGCTATGCGATGGTATTGGATCTTGGAATTGGAATCGTCTGAAATTGGAGTTCCATCAAATTTTTTATCCTATGCATCTAGTTCACCGTGATCGAAATTATAAATTTTGGCCTCGTGAAGGAGAAAATATCGCTCTAGCTTGGGGAGCCTTAAGTCAATGTTATCTTCATGACCCAATCATGAGCTCTCAAGATAAATTATTATCCAAAAATTTTATGCTCGGCTTTCTCGTAATGATCAAACTATGCTTGATACTTCTTGTGCTGGTTTGTTTATGAAGAAAACTATTGAATTCTGGTGGGATCTTTTGGAAAGAATTAAACGCAACTCTGAAGATTGGGAACTCGACAAAGGTAAAGAGTCAGGTATTAAACTTAAATATGATTGTATTAAATCTTTTATGGATACCGATGCTTTTCAAAAGTTTAGCACTAAATATGGACTTGACTCTGGGATAGTCGCCTCCTTTTGTGAATCATTTGCTACTCATGTTGATCTCCCTAAAGAGAAGTGGTTTAAATATCACCCACCTATTAAAGAAGAAATAAAAGAACCGGTACTAGTTAAAGAAGAAACTATACTTTACAATGTTGATCCAGTTGTTCCTTCTGCTTATATTGAGAAACCACCTTTCCCTGTTAAGATAAAGGAACATGTTAAAGTTTCAACTGTGGTTAACAAAAGCTATATTAGAACACCTAAACCTGACGAACGAATCAAAGTAGAACCTAGTATTGCTATGGTTAAAGATCTCTTGGAAGAAGATATGGATGGGCATGTTATTTACTTCTGTGAAGAAGCTGCTAGAATTGCCATGGCAATTTGATGGGTAGACCATGGCAATTTGATAAAAAATCTATACACCATGGTAGAAACAATCAGTATACTCTTGTTCATAAGGATAAAAATATTACTTTGCTTCCGATGACTCCTGATTCCATTTTGAAATATGATATTAATAGAGCTAATAAAGCAAAACAGGAGAAAAATAAGAGTGAAAATCAGATTGTGGCAAAAGAATTTAAGCAACAAATGAAGCCTAATAAATAACCATCTAGTGTTGCTTCTGAAATTAAATTGAAAAGTGTATGTTTACTTGCCACCAAATCTGATATTGAAGATCTAGATTTTAGCAAATCAGTTTGCTATGCTTTTGTGTGCAAAGAGGCATTATTTTCATTCAAGGACATGCCTTCCTCTTTGCCTCCTACTGTCACTAAAATTTTGCAGGAGTTCGCTGACATCTTTCCACAAGACGTGCCACCGGGATTACCACCTATTCGAGGGATTGAGCATCAAATTGACTTCATTCCCGGTGCATCATTACCCAACCGTGCACCATACCGTACCAATCCAAAGGAGACAAAGCAGATTATGCGTCAAGTACAAGAACTTCTCGACAAAGGTTATATACGCGAATCCCTTAGTCCTTGTGATGTTCCTATCATTTTAGTGCCGAAAAAGGATGATACGCCGCGTATGTGTGTTGATTGTAGAGGCATTAATAATATTACTATTCGTTATCGTCATCCTATTCCTAGGCTAGACGACATGCTTGATGAATTGAGTGGCTCTACAATATTCTCCAAAGTTAATTTGCGTAGTGGATACCATCAAGTTCGTATGAAATTGGGAGGTGAATGGAAAACAACATTTAAAACTAAGTTTGGATTATATGAGTGGTTAGTCATGCCTTTTGGGTTAACTAATGCACCTAGTACTTTCATGAGGTTAATGAACGAAGTTTTATGTGCTTTCATTGTACGATTTGTGGTAGTCTATTTTGATGATATACTAATTTATAGTAAATATTTGGAGGAACCTTTGGAACATTTACGTGCAATTTTTATTGCTCTAAGTGATGCACGTTTGTTTGGTAACCTTGGAAAGTGCACCTTTTGCACCGACCGAGTATCTTTTCTTGGCTATGTTGTTACTCCACAGGGAATTGAAGTTGATAAAGCCAAGATTGAAGCTATTGAGAGTTGGCCGCAGCCCAAAACGGTCACACAAGTGAGGAGTTTCCTTGGCCTCGCTGGTTTCTATAGGCGTTTTGTGACAGATTTCAGCACCATTGCTGCACCTCTCAACGAGCTTACAAAGAAGGATGTGCCTTTTGTTTGGAGTACCGCACAGGAAGAAGCCTTCATGGTATTGAAAGATAAGTTGACACATGCTCCTTTACTCCAGCTTCCTGATTTTAATAAGACTTTTGAGCTTGAATGTGATGCTAGTGGAATTGGATTAGGAGGTATGTTATTACAAGATGGCAAACCTGCTGCATACTTTTCTGAAAAATTGAGTGGGCCTAGTTTGAATTAGTCTACTTATGATAAAGAATTATATGCTCTTGTTCGAACTTTAGAGACATGGCAACATTATTTATGGCCCAAAGAATTTGTTATACATTCTGATCATGAATCTTTGAAACATATTAAAAGTCAAGCTAAACTGAATCGTAGACAGGCTAAATGGGTTGAATTCATTGAGACTTTCCCTTATGTTATTAAGCACAAGAAGGGTAAAGAAAATATTATTGCCGATGCATTGTCTCATCGCTATACTATGCTTTCACAACTTGACTTCAAAATATTTGGTTTGGAGACCATCAAAGATCAATATGTGCTTGATGTTGATTTTAAAGATGTAATGCTGCCGTGTAAAGAAGGAAGAACATGGAACAAGTTCCTCGTTAATGATGGATTTGTGTTCCGTGCTAACAAGCTATGCATTCCAGCTAGCTCCGTTCGTCTTTTGTTGTTGCAGGAGGCGCATGGAGGAGGACTAATGGGACACTTTGGCGTGAAGAAGACGTAGGACGTACTTGCTACACATTTCTTTTGTCCAAAGATGAGACGGGATGTTGAGTGTTTTGTTGCTCGCTGCACTACATGTCAAAAAGCTAAGTCACGACTCAATCCTCATGGTTTATATATGCCTTTGCCTGTACCTAATGTTCCTTGGGAGGATATATCTATGGACATTGTTTTAGATTTACCTCAAACAAAGAAGGGGAGGGATAGCATATTTGTTGTCGTGGATAGGTTCTCAAAAATGGCACACTTTATACCATGTCATAAAAGCGATGATGCTGTTAATGTTGCTGATTTGTCCTTTCGTGAAATTATTCGCTTGCATGGTGTGCCAAATACTATTGTTTCAGATCGTGATACTAAATTTCTTAGCCACTTTTGGAGATGTTTATGGGCTAAGTTGGGGACTAAACTGCTTTTTAGTACTACTTGTCACCCCCAAACTGATGGACAAACTGAAGTAGTCAATAGAACATTGTCTACTATGCTTAGGGCTGTTTTGAAGAATAATAAGAAAATGTGGGAAGAATGCTTGCCTCATATTGAATTTGCTTATAATCATTCATTGCATTCTACT
Source organism: Triticum aestivum (assembly GCF_018294505.1). Taxonomy (NCBI): domain Eukaryota; kingdom Viridiplantae; phylum Streptophyta; class Magnoliopsida; order Poales; family Poaceae; genus Triticum; species Triticum aestivum. The sequence goes on from NC_057809.1 coordinate 297,168,992, forward strand.
ACTAAGATGTGCCCTTTTGAAATTGTGTATGGTTTCCTACCTTGTGCACCTATTGATTTCTTGCCTCTTCCATCTTCGGAGAAGCTTAATTTTGATGTAAAGAACGTGTTGAATTGATTTTAAAAATGCATGAGTTAACTAAGGAAAACATTGAGCGTATGAATGCTAAATATAAACTTGCTGGAGATAAGGGTAGACAACATGTTGTCTTTGCACTTGGAGATCTTGTTTGGTTACATTTGCGTAAGGATAGATTTCCTAATTTGCACAAATCAAAGCTATTGCCACGTGCTGATGGTCCTTTTAAGGTGTTATAGAAAATAAATGATAATGCATATAAACTTGAGCTGCCTGCAGATTTTGGGGTTAGTCCCACATTTAACATTGCAAATTTGAAGCCTTATTTGGGTGAGGAAGATGAGCTGTTGTCGAGGATGACTTCATTTCAAGAAGGGGAGGATGATGAGGACATCAATACCATTGTTACACCCACAGCCCCTGCTGCTATACATACTGGACCAATTACTAGAGCTCGCGCACGCCAATTAAATTATCAGGTACTTTCGTTTCTTGGTAATGATTCTAATGTTCATGAGAATATGATGCTGCCTAAATTGGATACATTTGTTTTGCTTACAAATGAAGGGCCTGACACGGATAAGCGGGATGAACACTGGAGCAAGACCAAGCATGGAGATGATGGCATGCGCAAGGGGATCAAGAACGGAGTTACAAGTGATGATTTCAGGACTTTGAAGCCACCATAAGGAGTCCATGAAGCCTTGGACGAAATATACAAGATGCCACTTCATAAATTTCGTCCAGAGGCTATTCTAGGTGCTGCGTCACCTTATTATTGGGCCAGGCCCATGTATTTTTGAAATACTTAAGTATAGGCTGTTTTTAGAGTCTGTATGTGTGGGTAAACAAGAGTTAGGGTTGATTTCGGACCCCTCCTCCAAAGGCCACGAAATTCCCCCCTCTTCCTCCATATATAAAACCCTTGGGGCGTCATTTAGACTTTGGGTTTTGTTTAGATTAAAAGTTCGCCATAGCTGCAACTTCGCGTACTTCGTTTGTGTCCAACGACCAGACCAAGACGTCACAGAACCCCACCTTTGATCGATACAGCTTTCCTCTTATATTCGCAATATCCATATTGCAATCTTAGTTTCTTGCTTGTTCTTCGTTTGCCTGTAGGAAATAGACCTTCGTGGTCAGGTTGATCGTGCTCCGGCGTGGTCAATAACCTCTCGGAGTTGGTTTAGTGATTGCTAAGGCGCGACGTCCTCGCACGTTCGTAGTCGGATCGTCAAAGTCGACTTCCTCCAAAACGATATCCACCATCTCATCAAAAGACGGGACACCTTTGCCTCTATCAACAAAGAACGAAGATCCCCCTCTCCGGAGCCCCAAACGGACTCCGGATCTACCCTCCCGAGGAAGAACAGGGCTTGGCGACGGTTCCATCTCGTGGATCGCGATAATTCTTTCTCCCTAATTTTTTCTCTGAAAATAGGATTTTATAGCGTGGAATCAGGGTTTGCGGGGCCATCAGGTGGGGACAACCCACCTGGGCGTGCCAGGAGATGGGGGAGTGCCCTGGTGGGTTGTGCCCACCCAGTGGCCCCTCTCCGGTAGGTGTTGGCTCCAGAAATTCTTATATATTATATAAAAATTCCTCGAAAATTTCGTTCCTTTCCGAGAACTTTTATTTTTTGCACAAAAACAACATCATGGTAGTTCTTCTGAAAACAGCATCAGTCCGGGGTTAGTTTCATTCAGATCATGCAAATTAGAGTCCAAAACAAGAGGATAAGCGTTAGGAAAAGTAGATACGTTTGAGACGTATCAACTCCGCCAAGCTTAAACCTTTGCTTGTCCTCAAGCAATTCAATTGATAAACTAAAATTTAAAAAAGAAAAACTTTTACGAACTCTTTTGCTCTTGTTTGCATAAATAAGCTTAAACAGCACCTAGATTTTCAGCCGTCATTATAACTAACCATGTCGACAATAACTCTTAAAGATTATAATGACTAATCATCTAGCGAGCAATAATAATGCATCTCAAACGGCAACACGTTGTCAAAACAACCATGAGATAATATGACAATAGTGGTGTCTCGTTAGCCCTTTCTGAGACCGCAAAACAGAAATGCAGAGCACCTCCAAAGTCCAAGCAGTGACTAAACATTGTAATTCATGGTAGAAAAGATCCAGCCATGATGCACCCAACATTATCTACACACAATGCATAAATCATGACAGGTGTGCTCTCTCAGTTTCTAGCGCTTGTATAAGAAGGTGATGACACAACATAAAAGTAAATAGATAGTCCCTTCGCAGAGGGAAGCAGTGATTTGTAGAGGTGCCAGAGCTCAAGTTTTAAAACAGAGATAAATGATTATTTTGAGACATGCACCCTTCTCATTTACTTCACGACTATCAGTTATCAATATCTCCCATGCTAAACAGGCCAGTGGTGGTTCCCAAGCGATAAAAGTAAGGGCTTTGACTCCATTGGGAGTTTTTGTTTGATTATTCGAGCGATTAGCTCTTTTTGTATTTTGCAGTTTGGGACTGGGCATCCCTATTACCGCCCTTTTCTCGTGCGATGGCGAGTGAATAAACACTCGACCTGAGAATAGCCCGCTTAGCATGGAAGATATCGACTACCTCCTGTCGTTCCATGAACGATCCAGGCACACAAAACAGATATCTTTTAGAAGTTTTTAGAGGTGGCACATGCAAATTTACTTAGGACGGCGGGGTAATACCGCATATAGGTAGATATGGTGGACTCATCTGGAATAACTTTGGGTTCAAGGTTTCTGATGTACAAGCAGAATCCCCACTTAGTATAGGCGAAGGCTAGCAATTTAGATTGAGAAGCAGCCAGCTATAGAGCAACAACAATCATAACCATGCATTATGCATAACTAACATTGGACACTAGCATGAGTAGGATATGAACACCATGAATATAAATATCATAGAGGCTATGTTGGTTTTGATTCAACTACATGCATGAACATGTACCAAGTCAAGCCACTTGAACATTCAGAGGAGGATACCATATCATCATACTACATCACAATCAGTTTAGTGCTATGTTGATATCCAAGATAAATCATTATCAACTCCCAACTACTTATGCATGGCATGAGAAACTATAATCTCTAATTGTCATTGCAAACATATTTAATCATAATGGGCTGAATCATGGATACTAGGTTAAACATATTTACACAAAAAGAACAAGTCGAGTTCATACCAGTTTCTCTCTACCACGGCCAGTTCATCGAATATCGTCATTATTGCCTTTCACTTGCACAACCGAACAATGTAAAAATAATAATAGTGCAAGAGTGCCATGGACTAAGATGGAATCTGCAAAACATTTTATTCAATAGGAGAAGACAAGGTAAAATGTGCTCTTTATTAGTTCAACAGTTATTCATGTGAGAGCCGCTCAACATTTTCATTGTGGTCTTCTCCTCGGTACAACTCGAATAAAAGGAAAAGAAATTCAGAGATACACACTGAAATATTTTTGGAGTTTTTGGTTTTCTTGAACAAGAAAATAAAAGGGGAAAGCAAAAACGAGAAAAACTATTTACACGGGAAAGCCCCCGACAAGCAAAAGAAGAATAAGGAAATCTCTTTGGATTTTCTTTTTAATACTACAACTAAGCATGCATAGAAAGTAAACTACTACAACTAATTTTTTTGGTTTTTCTAAAGTTTTTCAAACACACAAGAAGAAAGCAAGAAAAATAAATCTAAGCATGGATGATACAATGAAAAAGTGTGAACACCGACAAGATGAATAAGTGGACATGAATGTAATGTCGGTGAGAAACATGTACTCCCCCAAGCTTAGGCTTTTGGCCTAACTTGGTAATTGATCTGTAGTCCAGATAGTAGTTGGCGTGGTAGCTCATGGAGGCTCTCGGTGTAGATGCCTCGGCCTACCATGCTGCCTCCACTGCTGCGTTGTGAGCTCAGGCCTCGCTCTCAAGAACAAAATATCTTCCTTTGCTGTGATAATCAAAAAGAGCAGGTGCAGGCAAATATGTGTGCACAACAGATGTTTGGTTAAACAGCAGATTATAAGTGAAGCTGTCAACCTTTCCCTTAAGAATCTTATGTTCTTTTAGGGTGGCAAAATCTAAATACTGCGTAGGTAGGATAGGATCAAAGGGCAATGGTGCAACACCTAGCCCACGTGCTAAACGCGTAGCATATATTCCACCATAGAAATATCCACTGTTAGCGTTATGTTGAAGTCTGTGTGCAACAATCGCTCCAAGGTTATAATTCCTTTCCCCAGTGAGAGCAGCGTGGATGAGGCTCAAGTCCAGAGCACAGTGTAGTATAGTCTTGCTTGCCTACTATACATTTCCCGTTAAATAATGCAAAGTACTAAATTGCGGGAAAATGAATGCTCTTTATTCTACCTTGTGTCACTCCTCTGTTCTCACCGTAACAAAGACTATTCAAGAATGTTTGGTACTCAGCCTTTGACGGTTTGATGCGGAGCATCCCAAGGTCATCCCCATGGACCTACCATCGTCTCATCAAGTGCCTACCGGGCCCATGACTCGATCACGTGCAAGAGCCCTTGAAACTGAGGTGACATCTCTCCTCTCACAATTCCATTTCGATGCACATGAAGCATGGCTACTACCTCATATGGATACCTTGTGCATACTCAGGTACAATGGAGAAGCTAAGGAGCAAGGACAAGAAGAAGAGAAAGATGGACGAGAAGACGGAGAAGAAGAAGGGCTGCATGAAAATTCCCAGCCACCGGACGACCGGCCGGGACCGGACATCCGGCGCCTGAAGCGTCAGCCGAGCTCCAGCCAGCGGACGTCCAGTCCAGACCGGACGACCGGTGCCCCCGCACCCGAGGCCAATGAGCGGACGTCCGGCCCCAACCGGACGACCGACGCGACCGCACCCGAGCCAAAGTCAGCGGAAGTCCGGAACCTCCGGACGTCTGGCACCCCCATCACAGAGCGGAACCAGCGGACGACCGGAGCACACCGGACGTCCGGCAGCTCCTGAGACACCGGACGACCGGTCCCCAGCGGACATCCGGTACCTGTCTGCGCACAGTGTTTGGGCCCGAGGCCCATGTACCCCCTCACTTCGCCCCCATTTGCACTTAGACTATAAATAGACCCCCCATTCATCCTAGCTAGGGTTAGCATTGGTTTAGCTCATTTGAGAGATAGAGCATTGCTCATCCATATCAGATCTACTCCACGAGAGAGACCGCGGCCCCTCTTCGGAGAAGATCCACCTTGGATTCAAGACCCCCTTTCAAGGGAAGATCCCCTTGTGGATTCAAGACCTCCTCACGGAGAAGAACCGATTACCATGTATCGTCCCTAGTTGTTCGTGGATTCGTGTATCGTTCATGTACTCGAGGATCTAGCCCATGTGTGACTTATTCGTGTCGGTTTAGTGATTTCCTCTTGTGTTTTCCTTCCGTTCATCCTCGTGTTCTTCGTGTTTTCCCCGGGATCCGCTCCTTTCATGAAAGATCGGGCGATTAGGGTCTCTACCCTACATCATTTTGGTATCATGAGCAAGGTTCATCACGATTTCGGAGCCCCCTCTTTGTTTTTCTAGCTTGATTTTGTTGTTTTTCGTCCTAATCCGAAAATCCCCAAAAAGTAGCCAAATCTTTTTCTTGTGTTTTGTGAGTTTTGATGATGTTTTGTTGGTTTTGATCCATGAATTTGTTGTGTTGCAAGTGGATCTCGCCTTCCCCCACCATTTCCACCTCGAAATCCCTCCCAAAACCCCCAAAATCACCTCCCGGATCTGAAATTTCGCGTTGACCCCGACCACCGGACGTCCGTCACTTCACCGGACGACCGTCGACCCAGGAAGCACCGGACGTCCGACCATTACCGGGCGACCGGCGACCGGACATCCGTCCACTTCCGGACGTCCGCTACACCACCTCCAACTTCCGCAAACCGTTCCAATATCCCAACCCACACCACCATTTAACCGCTACCTACTCCGATGATTTTGGTCGCCTTTGGTTTTGAGAATTTGAGTTGCGGTACTGTATCCTTTTGTGTTTCGGCTATCTAGCTACGGTTCGACATCAACATCACCGCCGCTCATCTTCGCCACGGACGCATCATCAACAATGACCGCCTCGACTACGACTTGGTATTCGTGCCACCATTTTGACAGCATACCGGAAGCAAGACCGGTAACCTCATCTTGGTTTTGCACGTATAACTCTTGCCATTACATTGATAGCCACCATCGCCTTACTTCTTTGCGTTGCTTACCCATCGAGACTAGCCATTGAGTATTGCCGGCAACGAGACTTGTGCACTTTAGTGATCATACTTCCCATAGCATACATACATACATCATTGTTGCCTATATTGGTATCATCTCTTGTGTCACAAAGTTGTCATCGCATACTCACTTGCTATCTTGGTTCATCAAGCATTGCATGAGAAAAGAGCTCAAACATCAAAGAGCCAACCAAGATTTTAAGCAAAGAGGAAAGATAAGTAAAGAGCTCTTAAGCAAGAACCATAGCATCACACACCATTAAGATTGTCATACTCGATCATCTTGGATCATATCATAGCAACACCTTGCATAAAACATATTTGGGATAGAAGTCGTTGCATTTTTGCTAAGTAGGTTGTGCACAAGTTCTTGTATCCTCCTATCGTGCAATCGTGCTAGCGTCTCTCTAGTGTTGTGCAACAAGAGCATTTTTGTGGATACCACATTTTGGCTCATCCTTGGTTGCACAACCCCACTTATCTTTTCGCGCGTGTGTTTCCGTGTACCGTATATGCTTGGTCTACTTGTTACATTGCATCTTGCGAATCTTCTCCAACATTATTGAATCTTGCTTACATTCACATTAAAAATTGTGCCACCATCCTAACCAAGCTCCACCATAAGCTTTTACTTGTGTAGGTGTGAGAAACCGTCGAGAATTCATAGCAATTGGGCTGTTTCCTTGTCCTACATTGGAGTGATCATCGATTCACTTTCAACTTCGGTCAAGGTACATTTGGTATTCGTTCTTCTCTTTCTACCACTCACACTTGTCTTGGAATGATGGATAGGCCAAGTACTTCTACCAACCCACTCTTAATGGAGCAAGACGATGACATGAACTCCATCATCACCAAGAGTCACCTCTTTGGTGCACAACGTGCTTTGCATCAAGAGCAACAAGCTATGAGTGAACACATCGACAACCTTGCTGCCGACTTGCGACTTTCTGAGCAACGTACAAGGGACTACTTCGACCACAAGCTCGACGATCACAAGCAAGAGAATGACGCAAGGATGGACGAGATTCGCGCTTTGTTGCTCAATCGCTCTTCTTCCACTTCAAGAAGGAGCCGTTCAACTCGCCATTCCGACTCAAGTACACCGACATCAAACACTCTTCGTCGAGCCGCGCGCACCGACCGTCATGCAAACCTCAATCCACTTCAGGACATCGACTCTCAAGAGCGCCGACGACGGCAAGTCGAAGAAGCCTTTGCGCTAGCTCGAGAACGACAACAACAACGCCAACATGAAGAGGAAGAACGCGTGCGTCTACACCAAAATGCACAAAATGTCGAGGCTCAATGTCAAGAACAACAACTCCGTGACGCTCAAGCACTTGAGGCGCAACAAGCTCTACGTGATGCGAGTCGAGCTGTTGCCGACCGAGGCCGACAAGCCCGTGAAGAAGAGGAAGCACTTCGCGAAGAACTTCATGAACGATGATTTCAAGCTCGCATGCATCGTCTAGTTCCCCCTCGGGCTCGACGCATTCCTCCACAAGCTCGCCAAGACCATCAAGTTCATCAAGAGCATGAAGACAATGGGAATCCTCCATGACAAGAGCAACACGAGGTTGACAATCCTCCGCGTCAAGAACACCACGAGTTGAACAATCATCTACAACATGGGCATCATCATCCCCGACCCCAACACAATGAAGAGCAACGCTATGGCAAGCTCAAGTTCACCATGCCCAAGTTCAACGGAAGCAACGATCCCGAAGAATACCTTTCATGGGCATTGAAAGTTGACAAGACCTTCCGTTTGCACAATTATGAAGAAGAGAAGAAGATCGCGATGGCATCCCTTGAGTTCCAAGACTATGTCCTCATTTGGTGGGAACAAGTCATTGAGCGCCGCGAGGCAAGAGGTGATCCAGCCATCACTACTTGGGCACAAATGAAGGATGTCATGAGAGCACGCTTCGTGTCTACCTACTACAACCGCGACCTCTTCAAGAAACTCCAACAACTCAAGCAAGGAACCAAGAGCGTTGAAGAATTCTACAAGGAGATGGAGATTGCAATGATAAGAGCCAATGTGACTGAAGATGATGAGCAAACTATGACACGTTTCTTGAATGGACCCAATCATCCTATCAAGAAGATCGCCGACTTCCAACCATACTCAAATCTCATCGAGCTCGTGCACCAAGCTACCAAAGCGGAACACCAAGTGCAAGATGACTTCAAGTATGCCAAGTTCTCATCCAAGTCCTACGGCTTCTCCAATAACCAAGCTTCAACGACTCCAACATCGACTACAAGACCCTCTACTTCCAACATCGACAAGTCGACTTCCAAGAAAGCTTCACCAACTACAAGCAATCCTAATACGAGCACCTTCAAGCCGAGAGCTTCAACATCATCAACCCCTACCGATGAGACCGTCAAGACGAGTTCCCTCAAGTGTTTCACTTGCGGAGGACGAGGCCACAAGTCCTATGAGTGCACCAACAAGCGCACCATGATCTTCAACAACGATGGCACTTATGATTCCATGAGCGAAGGAGAAATGGAAGACCTTGAGCAAGTCTCCATGCACCGCCAAGTGAACCATGAAGAAGAACAAGTCTTTTGTGATGAAGACCCAAGTCCCGCACTTGTTGTCTCCAAAGTCTTGACTCTCCAACATCATCAAGAAGAAGACCAAAGATGCACCATATTCCACACCAAGGCCGGCATCAATGGACGATCCGTCAAGGTCATCATCAATGGAGGGAGTTGTCACAATCTCGCAAGTGAAGAACTTTGCTCCAAGCTCAAATTGCCCAAGACGAAGCATCCACATCCATAAAAAGTGCAATGGCTTAGTGACTCCGGCACTATCCAAGTCGAGCACCGAGTACAAGTCTCCTTCAAAATCGGCGCCTACGAAGACACCTTGGAGTGCGACGTCATCCCAATGACCGTTTGTCATCTTCTCCTTGGACGGCCATGGCAATTCGATAGAGGAGTCGCCCACAATGGGCATACAAACCACTATAGCTTCAAGATGCAAGGAAAGGAGTTTGTGTTATGACCTATGTCTCCAAGCCAAGTGATCGCCGATAAGCAAGCCACCCATCATGGAGAGAATGGTGAGAGAGTGAGACACCAAAAAGAGAGTGAGCGCCACAAGCCCAAATTGAGTGCCTCCATGATGAGCGAAAACAAGAACCTCGTTCTATTTGCCACCAAACGTGAGATGAGAGAAGTGTGTGAGAACCCATCTAGTGTCCTACACTATGTCCTCGTGTGCAAGGACAATGCACCACAAACTAACACTTCTCACACTCTTCCTCTAGTGTTGTCTTCTCTTTTGCAGGAATTTCAAAATGTTTTCCCCGATGAGCTACCTCCGGGACTACCTCCACTACGAGGCATTGAGCACCGCATCGACCTCATCCCCGGAGCACTGCTTCTGAACAAAGCTCCCTACCGCATCAACCCTGAAGAAACAAAAGAAATTCAAAGGCAAGTAAAGCATCCCATAGACCATGGTCATGTGCGTGAAAGTTTGAGCCCTTGTGCCGTACCGGTCATTCTTGTGCCAAAACGTGACGGTAGCTTTCGCATGTGCTCTGATTGTAGACCTATCAATGCTATCACCGTTCGTTATAGGTATCCCATTCCACGCCTAGATGATATGCTAGATGAGCTTAGTGGTGCCACTATATTTTCCAAAATTGATCTTAAGAGTGGTTACTATCAAATCCGCATACAAGAGGGTGATGAATGGAAAACCGCATTCAAAACCAAGTTTGGTTTGTATGAGTGGTTAGTCATGCCTATGGGTCTCTCGGAAGCACCGGGCACTTTTATGCACCTTATGAATCAAGTCTTTCACCCTTACATTGGTATATTTGTTGTGGTTTACTTCGATGACATTCTTGTGTTTAGCAAATCTATCCAAGAGCATGTCACCCATGTCCGCGCCGTTTTGCAAACTCTTAGGAAAGAGCGTCTCTATGCTAATATGGAGAAATGCCTTTTTGGTGTTGATAAGCTCATTTTCTTGGGTTTTGTGGTCTCTTCTAAGGGTGTTCATGTAGATGAGTCCAAGATCAATTCTATTAAGAGTTGGCCGCAACCAACCAACTTGCATCAAGTGCGTAGTTTTCTTGTCCTTGCGGGTTTCTATCGTCGCTTTGTGAAGGATTTTAGCACCATTGCTTCGCCTTTGCATGCTTTAAGCAAGAAGAATGCGCCGTTTATTTGGGGACCATCCCAAGATACCGCATTCAATGAGCTTAAGAATTTGCTTACTCATGCTCCTGTGCTTGCTTTAGTCCGAGTTTTACATGAATGGGAACATTACCTTCATCCCCATGAGTTTATCATCCATACCGACCATGAGACTCTCAAGTATCTCAAGGGTCAAACTAAGTTGAACAAGCATCATGCTAAATGGAGTGAATTCATTGAGTCTTTCCCTATGTCATCAAGTACATCAAGGGTAAAGAAAACATCGTAGTGGATGCTCTTTCGCACATATGCATGCTAGTCACGCAACTTGAGTTAGATGTCATTGGCTTCGAGCATATCAAAGAATTATATGCACATGAAGAAACTTTTGCCACTCCTCATGCCAAGTGTTTGTCGCATACATCGTGGGAACGCTATTACATCAAAGACGGCTACCTTATGAGAGCTAACAGACTTTGCATCCCCAAGTTGTCCCTTCGTTTATTGCTCTTGCAGGAATCTCATGGAGGAGGATTAATGGGACACTTTGGACGCGATAAGACGTTCGCCACGCTCTCGAAGAGCTACTTTTGGCCAAAGATGTTTTGGGACGTCAATCGCTTCACCAACCGATGTTCGACATGCTGCAAAGCTAAGTACAAAGCTCAATCTCATGGCCTCTATATGCCTCTACCGATTCCATACCAACCTTGGGAAGACATTAGCATGGACTTTGTACTTGGTTTGCCTAGAACTTGCAATGGGAAAGATTCCATATTTGTAGTTGTGGACCGTTTCTCAAAAATGGCACATTTTATTCCTTGTCACAAGATAGACGATGATTCACATGTTGCTAATCTCTTTTGTAGGGAAATATTGCGTCTACATGGTGTGCCGAAGACAATTGTCTCGGACCGCGACATCAAGTTCCTTAGCTACTTTTGGAAGACCCTATGCGCCAAACTCGGAATCAAGCTACTCTTCTCCACGGCGTACCATCCTCAAACCGACGGCCAAACGGAGGTGAAAAACCGCACACTCTCCGCTCTACTTCGAGTACTCATCAAGAAGAACATCAAGGAGTGGGAGGAGTGCCTACCTATCACCGAGTTCGCCTACAACCGTGCAAGACACTCAACAACCGGCAAATCGCCTTTCGAGGTCGTTTACGGATTCAACCCATTGTCACCATTGGACATTCTTCCTCTACCACTCCAAGAGCGCATCAATTTGGACGCAAGTGCGCGTGTGACACATCTCAAGAAGATGCATGAAGATACAAGAAACACCATCGAGCGCCAAGTTCAACGCCTTGCGACCAAGCTCAACTTCAACAAGCAACCTATGGTCTTCAACATTGGTGATCGAGTGTGGCTACACCTTCGCAAGGACCGCTTCCCAGAATAACGCAAATCCAAGCTTCGACCATGAGCGGATGGACCCTTCAAAGTGCTTGCACGCTACAATGACAATGCTTACAAAATTGACCTCCCGCGCGACAAGTACAACGTGAGCGACATCTTGAACGTCAAAGATCTCTCTCTCTTCCATGGTGATGAAGATTTTGATCCGAGGACGGATTTTCCCCAAGGGAGGGGAGATGATGCGGAGCATCCCAAGGTCATCCCCATGGACCTACCATCGTCTCATCAAGTGCCTACCGGGCCCATGACTCGATCACGTGCAAGAGCCCTTGAAACCGAGGTGACATCTCTCCTCTCACAATTCCACTTTGATGCACATGAAGCATGGCTACTACCTCATATGGATACCTTGTGCATACTCAGGTACAATGGAGAAGCTAAGGAGCAAGGACAAGAAGAGGAGGAAGATGGACGAGAAGACGGAGAAGAAGAAGGGCTGCAGGAAAATTCCTAGCCACCGGACGACCGATCGGGACCGGACGTCCGGCGCCTGAAGCGTCAGCCGAGCTCGAGCCAGCGGACGTCCGGTCCAGACCGGACGACCGGTGCCCCCGCACCCGAGGCCAATGAGCGGACGTCCGGCCCCGACCGAACGACAGGCGCGACCGCACCCGAGCCAAAGTCAGCGGAAGTCCGGAGCCTCCGGACGTCCGGCACCCCCATCACAGAGCGGAACCAGCGGACGACCGGAGGACACCGGACGTCCGGCAGCTCCTGAGACACCGGACGACCCGTCCCCAGCGGACGTCCGGTACCTGTCTGCGCATAGTGTTCGGGCCCGAGGCCCATGTACCCCTTCACTTCGCCCCCATTTGCACTTAGACTATAAATAGACCCCCCATTCATCCTAGCTAGGGTTAGCATTGGTTTAGCTCATTTGAGAGATAGGGCATTGCTCATGCATATCGGATCTACTCCACGAGAGAGACCGCGGCCCCTCTTAGGAGAAGATCCACCTTGGATTCAAGACCCCTTTTCAAGGGAAGATCCCCTTGTGGACTCAAGACCTCCTCACGGAGAAGAACCGGTTACCGTGTATCGTCCCTAGTTGTCCGTGGATTCGTGTATCGTTCTATGTACTCGAGGATCTAGCCCATGTGTGACTTATTCGTGTCGGTTTAGTGATTTCCTCTTGTGTTTTCCTTCCGTTCATCCTCGTGTTCTTCGTGTTTTCCCCAGGATCCGCTCCTTTCGTGAAAGATCGGGCGATTAGGGTCTCTACCCTACATCATGGTTCGTCGAGCGAGCCCCAATACGCGAGTTTGCAGTGGTAAGCAAAATTCTCTAGTGATATAGTAAATGGGTTATCATAAAGCATAAACGACACCCTAGACTCACGGGGAAAGAATTTAAATCCTTTAACAAATGATTCAGTGAGAAGGTGGTGTTTTTCACACTTATCTGAAAGGTAGGGACCGAGTCCGGCATTGTGAACGTATTGCTCAAATTCTTCTTTAATGCCCACACGTATGATATACTCATCGTAAGGCCATAAGCATGTTTTGGTGGCGGCATCTCAAGTGGAACTCTCACTTGGTTCAACATATGACCGGCGAGCAGAGCTGTCACTAGAGGATGCCCCCGAGGATCGCCTCCTCAAGGAACTCCTTACAAACAAGTTCATCATGTCCGGTACAATTTTCTGAAAAATTTTGGGTGACAAAAATTTGTCAACAAAACTTTATAAGATTGATAGCAACTACTCCTAGGGATACATAGAGGCCAAAGCAAGCATTCAAACTACTTAGAACACTAAGAATTCAACATGCAAGCTCATCTATAGCAGAACCAAGAGTAGCTAATTATTCAAAATATAAACCACTAAAACAAAAGCTAATTGGACAAACGGTGGAGTCACATACCAGGCAATAATCCCCCGAAACAGTTTTGGAAAGGGAGCTTCGAGAAAAGAGATCAAAATCCGCGGGTTTGAGAGCAAGAACACGGGAGAGAGAGCAATGGAGATTTTTTTTCTGGAGGTAGGTGATGATGTGGTATAAAGCGATAAGTGAGAGGGCCCACGTGGGTACCACTACCCACCAGGGCACGCCTGGGGGTGCTGGCGTGCCCAGGTGGGTTGTGCCCACCTGGTGCACCTCCCTCTGATGTTTATTGCACAAAAAATTCCTGAATATTCACAAAAAAAATGTATTAAATTTCCAGGGCATTCTGAGAACTTTTATTTTTGGGTCATTTTTTTATTGCATGGGAAATTCAGAAAACAGACAAACCATGTCATTTTATTTTATTTAACTAATAAAACAAAGAATAAAAAGTAGCAGAAAGTAGTGCTTAATAAATTCATCAACTTCATATCATTCAAAAATGATCCATTAATAAGGTTGATCAAGTCTTATTAACAACCACTTTCGATTAGCATGAAACCGAAGAACTTTTGTAAATCACTAGGTTACCTCAATGGGGATATGCATTTCCCCAACAATAAGCATTTCATATTTCTTTTTGATAGTGGGTAGAGGTATTTGAAAACTTCCAATAGTGATTGTCAGAGATTTTTCAATGACATTAATACCATTCACTTGGAATTGTTTCTTCGGAAAGTGCACCGTATGCTCATTACCATTAATATGAAAAGTGACCTTGCTTTTATTGCAATCAATAACATCCCCTACAGTATTCAAGAAGGGTCTACCAAGGATAATCGACATATTGTCATCCTCGGGCATCTCAAGTATAACAAAGTCAGTCAAAATAGTAACATTAGCAACAACAACGGGCACATCCTCACAGATACCGATAGGTATGGCAGTTGATTTGTCAGCCATTTGCAAAGATATTTCAGTAGGTGTGATTTTATTCAAATCAAGTCTTTTATATAAAGAGAAAGGCATAACACTAACACTAGCTCCTAAATCACACATAGCAGTTTTCACATAATTCTTTTTGATAGAGCAAGGTATAGTTGGTATTCCCGGATCTCCAAGTTTTGTAGGCACTCCATCTTTAAAAGTGTAATTATCAAGCATAGTGGATATTTTAGCTTCCGATATTTTTCTGTTATTAGTGATGATGTCTTTCATATACTTTGCATAAGGAGGCATTTTCAGGATATCAGTCAAGCGAGTACGCAAAAAGACTGGCCTCAGCATTTCAACAAAGCGTTCAAATTCTTCATCATAATTCTTTTTAGTTGACTTAGGTGGAAACGGCATAGGTTTTTGAACCCGCGGTTCTCTTTCTTTACTGTGTTTTCTAGCCACAAAGTCTCTTTTGTCATATCTTTTATTCTTATGTTGTGGGTTATCAAGATCAACATGTTGTTCTATCTCAACATCATTGTCTAGTTCTTTATTATTTGTTGTGTATCTTCATGAACATTAGAATTATCTTTTCCATTATCACTAGGTGAGTGTTCATTACCAGACTGGGTTTCAGCATCAGAGATAGAAACTTCATTATCATTGTCAGGAGGTTTTTCTATTTCAGGTTCACTAGGAGCATGTAGAGTCCTATCATTCTTCTCTTTCTTTTTCTTTTTAGAAGGACTAGGTGCACTGGTGTTGGCTCTTTGTGAATCTTGTTCAATTCTTTTTGGGTGTCCCTCAGGATAAAGTGGTTCCTGAGTCATTTTACCTCCTCTAGTTGCAACTCTAACAACAAAGTCATGCATATTATGATTCATTTCATCAAGTAATTCTCTTTGAGATTTAGCAACTTGTTCTAACTGAGTTTGAACCATAGAAGCATGCTTTCCAACACCTCTAACATCATTTGATATTCTAAATAACAAGTCACTCAAGCGAGCAATCATATCAGAATTGTATTTCAATTGTTTTATAACATTTGCATTGAAGTGATCTTGTTTTCTAATATAGTTTTCAAACTCATAAAGACATTGACAGCCAATATCACTGAACTTCATAAGAGAATTTACCTCTACCACCTTAGGCAGTGGTGGTGTATTAAACCCATGTATTTCTTCAATAGGAGGTAAAATTTTAACATCCTCAGCTTTAATACCTTTTCCTTCATAGATTTCTTTGCCGTTTGCATATCATCAGGACTAGATATAATATACCCTCTTCTTTGGAGTGGGTTTAGCCGGTGGTTCAGGAAGAATCCAATCATCATAATTTTTCAATATATTATTCAATAATTCTTCAGCTTGTCCAACAGTTCGTTCCCTGAAAGCACAACTAGCACAACTATCTAGGAAGTCCCTAGAATCATCGGTTAGTCCATTATAGAAGATATCAAGTATTTCAGTTTTCTTAAGAGGATGATCAGGCAAAGCATTAAGTAATTGGCAAAGCCTCCCCCAAGCTTGTGGGAGACTCTCTTCTCTCTCTTCTTTAATTTGCACAAAGTTAAATATTTCCTGTAAGGCAGCTTGTTTCTTATGAGCAGGAAAATATTTTTCAGAGAAGTAATAAATCATATCCTGGGGACTAAGCACACTACCAGGAGCAAGAGTATTGTACCAAGCTTTAGCATCACCCTTTAACGATAAAGGACGTAATCTGAGAATGAAGTAATAGTGAGTTTTCTCATCATGAGTAAAAAGGGTGGCTATGTCATTCAACTTAGTAAGATGTGCCACAACAGTTTCAGTTTCATAACCATGGAAAGGATCAAATTCAACAAAAGTAATTAACTATGGGTTGACAGAGAATCCATAATCCTTATCATCAATAAAGATAGGTGAAGTATCAAACTTAGGATCACATTTCATTCTAGCATTCAGATATTTTTCTTTATACTTGCATAATAATTTCTCTAGATCATCTCTATCATTGCAAGCAAGAATATCTCTAGTTGTTTCTTAGCTCATAACATAACCTTCTGGTACCTTAGGAAATTCCTATCTAGGAAGGCTAGTTCTAGTAGGTGTTTCAGGAGATTCAGTTTCAAGGTCATCATCAGATTCAACAACATCAGGTTGTATAACTCTAGCAATTTGGTTATCAAGAAATTCACCAAGTGGCACATCATCATTAACAAGCAAGGTGCTAGCATGATGAGGACATCAATACGATTGTTACACCCACAGCCCCTACTCTTATACATACTGGACCAATTACTAGAGCTCGCACACGCCAATTGAATTATCAGGTACTTCCGTTTCTTGGTAACGATTCTAATGTTCATGAGAATATGATGCTGCCTAAATTGGATACATTTGTTTTGCTTACAAATGAAGGGCCTAGCTTGGACAAGAAAGATGAACCTTGGAGCAAGTTCAAGCATGGAGATGATGGCATGCGCAAGGGGAACAAGAACGGAGTTACAAGTGATGACTCCAGGACTCTGAAGCCACCATAATGAGTGCATGAAGCATGGGACAAAATATACAAGATGACACTTCATCAATTTCGTCCAGAGGCTATTCTAGGTGCTGCGCCACCTTATTATTGGGCCAGGCCCATGTATTTTCGAAGTACTTAAGTATAGACTGTTTTTAGAGTCCGTATGTGTGGGGAAACAAGAGTTTGGGTTGGTTTCGGACCGCTCCACCAAGGGCCACGAAATTCCCCCTCTCTCCTCCATATATACAGCCCTTAGGGCATCGTTTAGACTTTGGGTTTTGTTTAGATTAAAAGTTCGCCATAGCTGCAACTTGCGTACTTCGTTTGTGTCCAATGACCAGACCAAGACGTCACAGAACCCCACCTTGATCAATAAAGGTTTCCTCTTATATTCGCAATATCCAGATTGCAATCTCAGCTTCTTGCTTGTTCTTCATTTGCTCGCAGGAAGTAGACCCTCGTGGTCAGGTTGATCGTGCTTCGGCGTGGTCAATAACCCCTCGAAAGTTGGTTTAGCGATTGCTAAGGCGTGATGTCTCGCACGTTCGTAGTCGGATCGTCAAGGTCGACTCCCACAGAAACGATAGCCACCATCTCATGGAAACATCGGGACACCTTAGCCTCTATGAAGTGGTATCAGATTTCCAGGTTGCTCGGTGAGATTTTACAGTTTTTCGTAGTTTAGATCGAGTCTGTTCTTCTTACCTATAGTCCTCGAAAAAGCCAAAAAAATAGGGTTAGTTCATCCTATCGGAACCAATCTGAGCCTTTGCATAATCTGTTCTGTATTTGCTTTGTTGAATTTGCGGTTGCATCATTGTGTCAAGTTGCTGGTCTTAGCGTCTAGTCCTTTAGAGTTTCGAGTTCTGTTCACAGGTTGTCACGTCGCCGCTGCCATATATCACCACTGCATCATCATCATCGCTACTGCCATATACCACAACCACACCAACTTCATCCTCGCTGCCATATTCACCACCAATCCGAGTCCATATACGCCACCACATATCCGCCGCCATCACGCCAATCTGAGTCCACCTGCAACATATATCCGCCACCAGTCCGATTTCCACCAGATTCATCGCCGCCACCAGTCCGAGATTCCACTAGATTTATCTCCGCCACCAGTCCTAGTCTGAGTCCAGTAATTGTTGCATTGTTTTTGATTTCCGGATCACGCGATACTTCGAGTTGTGACAGAATAGGACTCCTGAGATTTCGTGCTACCCGCAGAAGAAAAATAGTTCCAAACTCAAACAAAATTAAGTCTGGAAAATTCTGGCTAGGCAGTTTCTAGACCATTTGTAGAATTTTTCGAAAAACATTTGTTGCGGAGCAAAAAAAGAGAGGAAAAAAGTGCAAAAAAGTGAAAAAAATTCAGAGCATGCTCCTCCCTTGTTTACGTGCAGCGCCGTGATTTTGTTAGTGTTCTAGGCTCGCGTCTCTAGCACGGTCTAGCCTAGGACCAGCACAGGACTGTCGTTGAGCGTTTGTTCAACTTTGCATATCTGAATTGATTATTGCTGACCCCTTTTGCTACCATATTATAAGCCTTCCCAGCTCCACATACATCTATGTCGTGCATTTGACTCTCCCTGGTAATCGCTCTATCCAAGCTTTCAGAGTTTTGACTACAACGGTTGCTGATCACCGCCTGCTGCTTGGTAAGAACTGGTAAGAATTTGAGATTCACTTGACGGATTTTTGACTGTCCACCACTTACTAGTAGTCTGTAGGATCATATTCTTGTGTGTTTCTATTGCTGCTAACCATGGCAGGATCACAAGCCAACGAGACTGACTGGGAGAACATGACGAATAAGGAGTTGCATGATAAATTTCAGCAAATGATGAGTGGACAGGTGCAAGATGTTCTAAACAGATTTGAAGAGGCCGTGGAGACGATAGATGGCATGGAGAAGACGTTCGAAACAAAGCTCGATAACAAGTTTAATGAATTGCTCGTGCGTCTTCCACCACCACCACCGGCTGCCCCTAACGCACCTCTACAACAACAACAACAACAACAATAACAACAACAACAACGTCGCTTTCCAAATCAAGTGGGACGAGCACAGCGCGTTCCCATTGACCCTGGGCAAAATTCTAGTGCCGCTATTTATGCTTCTTCCGCTCCTGCTACTACTGCAGAGGTGGAGGACCATTACAAGGATGAGGTTGACCAAAATCAGAACTACGTGCAACCACCAGCACCACCACCACCAGGTCGTCCTCATGCATATCATCGCAACGGTAGGGCTGCACCACCACCTGAGGTACATGACCATCTTCCTAAACTAAAATTGAATATTCCACCATTTGAGGGTAGATATGTTCCTGATATATATCTTACTTGGGAGTTAGAAACTGAACAATGATTTACATGTTTACAATATCCTGAGGAGAGACGTGTTCCTGCTGCTGTTTGTGCTTTCACTAGCTTTGCATGTGTTTGGTGGTCTGAACATTGTTGATTATATCCTATTCTAGCTACTCGGGCTGCTTTGAAAACTGCTATGCGTACTCGTTGGGTTCCACCATATTATCAACGTGAATTACTTCAAAAATTACAGCGCTTAAGACAAGGAAAAAATTCTGTAGAAGAATATCATCAGGAATTACAAACTAGCATGATTAGATGTGGTATTGTTGAGGAGAATGAAGCTATGGTTGCACGTTTTATGGGTGGATTAAATATAGAGATTCAGACCATTCTAGAGTATAAGGAGTATACTAATATCACTCATTTATTCCATCTTGCTTGTAAAGCTGAACGTGAAGTGCAGGATCGACAGGCATTGGCGCGAACTAACTTTTCTGCAGGTCGATCTTCATCATGGACACCACATGCATCCTCTACTTCCACTCCACCAGCACCTCCATCAGGTGCCACCTCTAGCCATGATACAAGAAAGCAGGCACAACCACCACTATCTGCCAAGAGCACAACTGCTGGACCTGCGCAGAGCTCTTCTTCTTCCATGGCATCAACAGGGCACACAAGTGATATTATTTGTCATCGTTGTAAGGGAAGAGGACATTTTGTGAGAGAATGCCAATCTTAGCGTGTGATGATTGCTAGTGAGGATGGTGGGTATGAGTCCGCTGGTGACTATGATGAGGAGACTTTGGCTCTTATTACACGTGAAGAACACGGTGGAGATGATTCTGATCATGAGACACAATACATGGCTCCTGAAGATGCTGACAGGTATGAATGTTTAGTTTCTCAACGTGTTCTGAGTGTGCAGGTCACACAAGCTGAGGAAAATCAGAGGCATAATTTGTTCCATACAAAGGGAGTTGTGAAGGAACGTTATGTTCGCGTCATCATAGATGGAGTGAGCTGCAATAACTTGGCTAGCATGGAGATGGTGGAGAAGCTATCTCGCACCACAAGACCACATCCACATCCTTACTACATCCAATGGTTCAACAACAGTGGCAAGGTTAAGGTAACACGTACTGTTCATGTGCATTTTAGTATCTCTACATATGCTGATTATGTTGATTATGATGTGGTACCTATGCAAGCATGTTCCTTATTACTTGGTAGACCATGGCAATTTGATAAAAAATATGTACACCATAGTAGAAACAATCAGTATACTCTTGTTCATAAGGATAAAAATATTACTTTGCTTCCTATGACTCCTGATTCTATTTTGAAAGATGATATTAATAGAGCTAATAAAGCAAAACAGGAGAAAAATATAAGTGAAAATCAGATTGTGGCAAAAGAATTTGAGCAACAAATGCAGCCTAATAATAAACCATCTAGTGTTGCTTCTGAAATTAAATTGAAAAGTGCATGTTTAATTGCCACCAAATCTGATATTGATGATTTAGATTTTAGCAAATCTGTTTGCTATGCTTTTGTGTGCAAAGAGGCATTATTTTCATTCGAGGACGTGCCTTCCTCTTTGCCTCCTGCTGTCACTAACATTTTGAAGGAGTTCGCTGACGTCTTTCCACAAGACGTGCCACCGGGATTACCACCTATTCGAGGGATTGAGCATCAAATTGACTTAATTCCCGGTGCATCATTACCCAACCGTGCACCATACCGTACCAATCCAGAGGAGACAAAGGAGATTATGCGTCAAGTACAAGAACTTCTCGACAAAGGTTATATACGCGAATCCCTTAGTCCTTGTGCTATTCCTATCATTTTTGTGCCGAAAAAGGATGGTACGTCACGTATGTGCGTTGATTGTAGAGGCATTAATAATATTACTATTCGTTATCGTCATCCTATTCCTAGGCTAGATGATATGCTTGATGAATTGAGTGGCTCTACATTATTCTCCAAAGTTGATTTGCGTAGTGAATACCATCAAATTCGTATGAAATTGGGAGATGAATGGAAAACAGCATTTAAAACTAAGTTTGGATTATATGAGTGGTTAGTCATGCCTTTTGGGTTAACTAATGCACCTAGTACTTTCATGAGGTTAATGAACGAAGTTTTACATGCTTTCATTGGACGATTTGTGGTAGTTTACTTTGATGACATATTGATTTATAGCAAATCTTTGGAGGAACATTTGGAACATTTACGTGATGTTTGTATTGCTCTACGTGATGCACGTTTGTTTGGTATCCTTGGAAAGTGCACCTTTTGCACCGACCGAGTATCTTTTCTTGGCTATGTTGTTACTCCATAGGGAATTGAAGTTGATAAAGCCACGATTGAAGCTATTGAGAGTTGGCCGCATCCCAAAACGGTCACACAAGTGAGGAGTTTCCTTGGCCTCGCTGGTTTCTATAGGCATTTTGTGAGAGATTTCAGCACCATTGCTGCTCCTCTCAACGAGCTTACAAAGAAGGATGTGCCTTTTGTTTGGGGTACCGCATAGGAAGAAGCCTTCACGGTATTGAAAGATAAGTTGACACATGCTCCTTTACTCCAACTTCCTGATTTTAATAAGACTTTTGAGCTTGAATGTGATGCTAGTGGAATTGGATTAGAAGGTGTGTTATTACAAGATGGCAAACCTGTTGCATACTTTTCTGAAAAATTGAGTGGCCCTAGTCTGAACTATTCTACTTATGACAAAGAATTATATGCTCTTGTTCCGACCTTAGAAACATGGCAACATTATTTATGGCCCAAGGAATTTGTTATACATTCTGATCATGAATCTTTGAAACACATTAAAAGTCAAGCAAAACTGAACCGTAGACACGCTAAATGGGTTGAATTCATTGAGACTTTCCTTATGTCATTAAACACAAGAAGGGTATAGAAAATGTTATTGCTGATGCATTGTCTCGTCGTTATACTATGCTTTCACAACTTCACTTTAAAATATTTGGTTTGGAGACCATCAAAGATCAATATGTGCATGATGTTGAATTTAAAGATGTATTGCAGAATTGTAAGGAAGGGAGAACTTGGAACAAGTTCGTTCTTAATGATGGATTTGTGTTTCGTGCTAACAAGCTATGCATTCCAGCTAGCTCTGTTCGTCTTTTGTTGTTGCAGGAGGTGCATGGAGGAGGATTAATGCGACACTTTGGCGTCAAGAAGACGGAGGATATACTTGCTACACATTTCTTTTGGCCAAAGATGAGACGGGATGTTGAGCGTTTTGTTGCTCGCTGCACTACATGTCAAAAAGCTAAGTCACGACTCAATCCTTATGGTTTATATATGCCTTTGCCTGTACCTAGTGTTCCTTGGGAGGATATATCTATGGACTTTGTTTTAGTTTTACCTCGAACAAAGAAGGGGAGGGATAGCATATTTGTTGTCGTGGATAGGTTCTCAAAAATGGCACACTTTATACCGTGTCATAAAAGCGATGATGCTGTTAATGTTGCTGATTTGTTCTTTCGTGAAATTATTCGCTTGCATGGTGTGCCAAACACTATTGTTTCAGATCGTGATACTAAATTTCTTAGCCACTTTTGGAGATGTTTATGGGCTAAGTTGGGGACTAAACTGCTTTTTAGTACTACTTGTCACCCCCAAACTGATGGACAAACTGAAGTAGTCAATAGAACATTGTCTACTATGCTTAGGGCTGTTTTGAAGAATAACAAGAAAATGTGGGAAGAATGCTTGCCTCATATTGAATTTGCTTATAATCGTTCATTGCATTCTATTACTAAGATGTGCCCTTTTGAAATTGTGTATGGTTTCCTACCTCGTGCGCCTATTGATTTGTTGCCTCTTCCATCTTCGGAGACGGTTAATTTTGATGCTAAAGAACATGCTGAATTGATTTCAAAAATGCATGAGTTAACTAAGGAAAACATTGAGCGTATAAATGCTAAATATAAACTTGCTGGAGATAAGGGTAGAACAGATGTTGTGTTTGCACCTGGAGATCTTGTTTGCTTACATTTGCGTAAGGATAGATTTCCTAATTTGCGCAAATCAAAGCTAATGCCACGTGTTGATGGTCCTTTTAAGGTGTTAGAGAAAATAAATGATAATGCATATAAACTTGAGCTGCCTGCAGATTTTGGGGTTAGTCACACTTTTAACATTGCAGATTTGAAGCCTTATTTGGGTGAGGACGATGAACTTTCGTCGAGGACGACTTCATTTCAAGAAGGGGAGGATGATGAGGACATCAATACCATTGTTACACCCACAGCCCCTGCTGCTATACATACTGGACCAATTACTAGAGCTCGCGCACGCCAATTGAATTATCAGGTACTTTCGTTTCTTGGTAATGATCCTAATGTTCATGAGAATATGATGCTGCCTAAATTGGATACATTTGTTTTGCTTACAAGTGAAGGGCCTAGCTTGGACAAGAAAGATGAACCTTGGAGCAAGTTCAAGCATGGAGATGATGGCATGCGCAAGGGGAACAAGAACGGAGTTACAAGTGATGACTCCAGGACTCTGAAGCCACCATAATGAGTGCATGAAGCATGGGACGAAATATACAAGATGACACTTCATAAATTTCGTCTAGAGGCTATTCTAGGTGCTGCGTCACCTTATTATTTGGCCAGGCCCATGTACTTTCGATGTACTTAAGTATAGGCTGTTTTTAGAGTCTGTATGTGTGGGGAAACAAGAGTTAGGGTTGGTTTCGGACCCCTCCACCAAGGGCCACGAAATTCCCCCTCTCTCCTACATATATACAGCCCTGGGCATCGTTTAGACTTCAGGTTTTGTTTAGATTAAAAGTTTGCCATAGCTACAACTTCGCGTACTTTGTTTGTGTCCAACGACCAGACCAAGACGTCACAGAACCCCACCTTGATCAATAAAGCTTTCCTCTTATATTCGCAATATCCAGATTGCAATCTCAGTTTCTTGCTTGTTCTTCGTTTGCTCGCAGGAAGCAGACCCTCGTGGTCAGGTTGATCGTGCTCCACGTGGTCAATAACCCCTCAGAAGTTGGTTTAGCGATTGCTAAGGCGTGACGTCTCGCACGTTCGTAGTCGGATCGTCAAGGTTGACTCCCACAGAAACGATAGCCACCATCTCATCGAAACATCGGGACACCTTAGCCTCTATCATAGCATCATTATAAGCATTATCCATAGCAGAAGTAGCATCATCAATAACTTGCGATGTATCAGAATTAATAGCATGTGGTGGTGTTGCAAGTTTACTTATAACAGAAGGTGAATCTAAAGCAGAACGGGATGGTAGTTCCTTACCTCCCCTCGTCTTTGAGGGAAATACCTTAGTCTTAGCATCCTTCAGATTCTTCATAGTGATAATATGATAATAATCCCAAGTGACTCAAAAATATAGCTATGCTCCCCGGCAACAGCGCCAGAAAAAGGTCTTCATAACCCACAAGTATAGGTGATCGCAACAATTTTCGAGGGTAGAGTATTCAACCCAAATTTATAGATTCGACACAAGGGGAGCCAAAGAATATTTGAAGGTATTAGCAGCTGATTTTTCAATTCAACCACACCCAGAGATTAATTATCTCCAACAAAGTGATCAGTAGCAAAGTAGTTTGATAGTTTTGATAATAGTGACAACATCAACGGTAACAGTAACAATGATAGCAGTAATTTTGTAACAAGTGTAACAGTGATGATAGCAGTAGTAACTTACCAGAAACTATATAAGATAAATTCGTAGGCATTGGGTCGGTGACTTGTTGGATGATATTCATCATGTGACAGTTATAATCTAGGGCGATACGACACTAGCTCCAGTTCATCGATATAATGTAGCCATGTATTCCGTAAATAGTCATACATGCTTTATTAAAAGAACTTGCATGACATCTTTTGTCCTACCCTCCCGTGGCAGCGGGGTCCATATTGGAAACGAAGGGTTATTAAGGCCTCCTTTTAATAGAGAACCTGAACAAAGCATTAACACATAGTGAATACATGAACTCCTCAAACTAAGGTAATCACCGGAATAAGTCCCAGTTATTGTCACTCCGGGGTTACCGGATCATAACACGTAGTAGGTGACTATAACTTGCAAGATCGGATCTAGAACATGAATATAATGGTGATAACATGAACAGTTCAGATCTGAAATCATGGCACCCGTGCCCAAAGTGACAAGCATTAAGCATGGCAAAGTCATAGCAACATCAATCTAAGAACATAGTGGATACTAGGGATCAAGCCCTAACAAAACTAACTCAATTACGTGATGAATCTCATCCAAATCCTCACTGACCAGTGAGCCTATGAAGGAATCACTCACTACCAATGGGGAGCTTTAGGGAATTGGCGATGGAGAAGGGTTGGTGATGACAAAGAACGAAGATCCCCCTCTCCGTAGCCCTAAACGGACTCCAGATCCGCCCTCCCGAGGAAGAACAGGGCTTGGCGGCGGCTCCGTCTCGTGGATCATGATAATTCTTTCTCCCTGATTTTTTTCTCCAAAAATAGGATTTTTGTAGCGTCAGAATCAGGGTCTGCGGAGCCACCAGGTGGGGACAACCCACCTGGGCGCGCCAGGAGAGAGGGGGGCGCCCTGATGGGTTGTGCCTGCCTAGGGCCCCTCTCCGGTAGGTCTTGTCTCCAGAAATTCTTATATATTATATAAAAAATCCTCGCAAAGTTTTGTTCCATTCTAAGAACTTTTATTTCTGCACAAAAACAACACCATGGTAGTTCTGCTGAAAACAGCGTCAGTCCGGGGTTAGTTTCATTCGAATCATGCAAATTAGAGTCCAAAACAAGAGGAAAAGCGTTAGGAAAAGCAGATACGTTTGAGACGTATCAACGTTCTTTTGCACTAAGGGGTTGAGCATACAAACAAATAAGGGCATGGCAACCTCTGCTTCCCTCTGCAAAGGGCCTATCTTTTACTATTATGCAAAGAGTCAAAGTTTTCCTTCTATTCCTTTTATTTTTCTCCTTTGGCAAGCATCATGTGGTGAAGAAAGATCTAGGCACATATGTCCAGTTGAATATAGATAGCATGCGTTATTATTGTTGACATCACCCTTGAGGTGAATACGTTAGGAGGCAAAACTATAAGCCCCTATCTTTCTATGTGTCCAGTTGAAATGTTTTGCTCATGTGTACGCGGTGAGTGTTAGCAATCATAGAAGACTATATGATGTTTGAGTATGTGGACTTGCCTAAAGGCTCCGATATGTGACCCTTCCTGAAAAGATGATGAATTGTAGTTGCAAAGTTGACTGGGAACATAGTTTGTTGGTTTATAATAGAGTTTTCGCTTTATACTTCAATAGTGTGATGAATTGTCACTTATTGATGAGAAGTCTATGATAAAAATTTTATGATAAAAGTTTTATGTTTAATTTTTTTGCCGTTATAATAATCAACATGATGCTTCTATGTCCATATTTTGTTTTTATCGACACCTCTCTCTCAAAGCATGTGGACATGTTTTTCGATTTCAGTTTTCGCTTGAGGACAAGCGAGGTCTAAGCTTGGGGGAGTTGATACGTCCATTTTGCATCATGTTTTCTTACTGTTATTTATAATGTTTTTATCCATAATAATGCTTTTTGAAGTAATTCTAATGCCTTTTTCTCTCATAATATGCAAGGTATACACAAAGAGGGAGAAGTCCGGCAGCTGGAAATCTGGACGTGGAAAAGCTACGTCAGGCCACCTATTCTGCACAACTCCAAACAAGCTGAAACTTCACGGAGATTTTTTATGGATTATTTGAGGAATATTGGAGAAAATAACTACCAGAGGAGGCCCACCAGGTGGGCACAACCCACCTGGGCGCGCTAGGGAGCCCATGCGCGCCTTGGTGGGTTGTGCTCACCCAGGCCCACCTCCAGTGCCCATCTTCTGGTATATAAGTCATTTTGACCTAGAAAAAATAAGGAGAGGACTTTTGGGATGGAGTGCTGCCGTCTCGAGGCGGAACTTGGGCAGGAGCACTTTTGCCCTCCGGCGGAGCGATTCCACCGGGGGAACTTCCCCTCCCGGAGGGGGAAATCATCATCATTATCATCACCAACAACTCTCCCATCTTGGGGAGGGCAATCTCCATCAACATCTTCAACAACACCATCTCCTCTCAAACCCTAGTTCATCTCTTGTGTTCAATCTTGTTACCGGAACTATAGATTGGTGCTTGTGGGTGACTAGTAGTGTTGATTACATCTTGTAGTTGATTACTACTAGCAAAAAGGCCCGTGCATTGCAACGGGAGAAAAAATAAACCCTCACATATCTCTAACTCTGTAAATTAATTTTAAAACAATGACTTACAATTGAATAATTCATAAAAATCTTTGAGTAAAAATTAGTCAAAACTCTTGATTTTGTGAACATGTTTTTTGTAATATAGCAAACATGCCTAGGTGTTGCGATGAGAGAGGAGAAAAAATATCTTACAATTTAGCAATTCTAGCATCAGGTGACACGTTTATCAAGGAAATACGCCCGTCCGTTGCAACGGGAGAAATGAATTCTCGCCGACAATCGATTATTTTTTGCTTTCGGGAAAACATGAATATTTCTCCACTTTAAAAAAGAAACTTGTCATAATTGGAAGTTTTTTTTATTAAGTTGTAACATTTTTTCTAATTTTAATTTTTGAACACATGATTTTTTAAATAATTGTAATGAAACTTCTCTTTCCATCACAATTGTTAGCTGGGCCAGTTGGACGTGACCGGTTGGCAGGTCATGGGATTGAACCCTCTCATAGGCAATTATATTTTTTTGCTAGCTCTCCGGTCCTAGGCCACAGTGCGCCGCCAGGTTCCATCACATCTGTGAGTTGGGTCAATTGAAAAGACTGTGTGTGACCAGTTGGTAGGTCATAGGATCGAACCCTCCCATCGGCAATTTTATTTTTGTGCTAGCTCTCCGGGCCTGGGCCACAATGCGCCGACAAACTATGTGTGACCGGTTGGCAGGTCATGGGATCAAACCCTCTCATCGACAATTTTATTTTATTTTGCCAACTCTCCGGGCCTAGTCTATAGTCCGCGGTCAGGTGGGCTTCCTCCGTTGGGCCAAAACGGATGGCAAGTAACGACATCAAACTAAAAAAATGTGGGAGATTATGCATGTAGGACAATGGGGAGGACTCCCTATTGTATTTTTCATGGAATTTTTCATCTAATAACTGTATAATTTCTTAAAAATCTAATAACTAAAGGCGAGATCAATTCCCAAAAAGAATTATCTGATGGACAAATTTGTTAGTTTTAGAGTGGGGTTTTGATGTATTTTTCATCTACACGTTGCCTCTCTTTCCTTCTTTTTTGCCTTGTGTAATGAGCCTATGTTTCCTTCTTTATTTCTCATGTAATCAGCCTCTTTGTTTGTTCTCGACTTGCTGATGTTTCATGTAGTTTCCAAAGTATATGAACGTGTAGAAATAACACCAAGGTAGCGAGGTGGTACTATTCAACATTCGTATAGAAGCCTAGTTGGTTGAACAACTCAAACAATAGGTGATGTCTTGAGTTCGATCTCACACACAATCAATATTTTTTGGCTGCTCCATAATTGACGTAAGAATAAGGGGTGATGCAGGCCACGTAGGGGCTAGGCAAAGGGTCTTGGCATGGTGGCATTGGTTGGGATGTGCATATTGGAGGTAGTGGGTTCGACTCTGTCGGCCTCAATTTTTTGAACTCGCTAGTTTATTTGTGCAAGAACACCTCCTATTTTAGTAACAATGCTAGACCTGTGCGCTGGAGGCCCAACTACTCACGGAGAAGAATAAAAATTTGATTGGATGACCCACTTATTCGGCTCACCTCGATGGCTCATATAGGCTCACGACAAAGTAAAAAAACAATAATGACGTTGAAGGAATATATAGTACCACCTCGGATATTAAGAAAAATATCAAAATCATGAAAAAAACGGATAGGAAGAAGCGTATTATGACATGAGAAGAAAGCGTATTGTGACAGTGAACCCACGGAGTCAATCCGTGCTTTATTATTAGGGAAATATATGGTTTATTTGGTGGAAGATTATATGTTCAGATCCAATATGCTATTTAATACCCCTCTGATCATGAGCATGTGTATCATTTGTGAGTAGTTACTTTTGTTCTTGAGGTCACGGGAGAAATCATGTTGCAAGTAATCGTGTGAACTTGATATGTGTTTGATATTTTGATAGTATGTATGGTTTGATTCGCTTAGTGGTGTCATGTGAACGTCGACTACATGAAACTTCACCATATTTTGCCTAAGGGAATTCATTGTGGAGTAGCAATTAGATGATGGGTTGCGAGAGTGACAGAAGCTTAAACCCCAGTTTATGCGCTATTCCGTAAGGGACCAATTGGATCCAAAAGTTTAATGCTGTGGTTAGAATTTATTCTTAATAATTTTCTCTTAGTTGCGGATGCTTGCGGGAGGGTTAATCATAAGTAGGAGGTTTGTTCAAGTAAGAACAACACCTAAGCACCGGTTGACCAACATTTCAAATTATCAAAATACCGAACACGAATTTAACCAACATGATGAAAGTGACTAGATGAAAATCCCGTGTACCCTCTAGAACACTTTGCTTATTATAAGAGACCGTTTTGCATGTCCTTTGCCTCAAAAGGATTGGGCTACCTTGCTGCACTTTTGTTACTACTATCATCACTTGCTCGTTACAAATTACCTTGCTATCAAACTACGCTGCTACTTACAATTTGATTACTTGCAGACATCACCTTGCTGAAAACCACTTGTCATTTCCTTCTGCTCCTCATTGGGTTCGACACTCTTACTTATTGAAAGGAGCTACAATTGATCCCCTATACTTGTGGGTCATCAAGGAGGAAAAGAGGAAAAAGGGGAGCAAAGCAACCATGAGTACTCATCCAAAGTACTCACAAGCAAGGATCTACACTACATATGCATCAGTATCAATGAAATGGGTAGTATCTATGGACTGGACTGCAGAATGCCATAAGAGAAGGGGAAAGCCTAGCCTATCAAAGACTAGCATCTTCAAGCAACTCCAAGCATCTTGCAGCATCAGAAGAGATAAGAGTGGCATATTATAATATTAGTAAGTATGTTGTAACATAGCCCAAAGATCACTTCCTTGACTCCCTACGAGAAAACAATCCCGGAGCCATCCTTTCCATTACATGCCTCAGCATCAAGTTCTAGTTGTATCGATCGGGATACAACTCTAAGTGTCCGTTACCGTAGGACAGGCTATCGATAGATGTTTTCTTCCCTGCAGGGGTGCACCAACTTGCCCACCACGCTTGCTTAACTCCGGCCGGACACACTTTGCTGGGTCATGCCCGACCTCAACCAAATGATACGCTGCAACCCGACCTAGGCTTAATAGAGATGTTAGCACCCTGGACTAAACCTATACCCCCAGGGGTCTTGGGCCATCGCCCCGGGAACTCCTGCACGTTGCGTGGGCGGCCGGTGAGCAGACCTAGCTACATCCTTAAAAAGGCAGGTGCTTACGCAATCCAACCTGGCGCGCGCCGCTCAGTCGCATGACGTCTATTAAGCTTCGGCTGATGCATACGACGCAGAACGCCCATACTATGCCTACGTGATGGTTAGTGCTATCAGGTCAGAGGCCCCTCAGATCAAATATCCAAATTGTAGTGGATTAGGAACGCGCGGTAACGAGTAGAGACTCATGATCGAGATGACCCTGTCGCCCCGTCTCGAGGACTTGTGGCAAGGGCTAAGAATGCCCGACCACGCCTCATAAGTATCTTGTGGGCACCTTCCAGGTCAGCCCGACTCCACATCACTCGCAATTAAGGTCGCGCGGGTACCCCTCAAGGCCAACCCGTATTTAGTAACATGGTTCAATGTAAAGTCATAGTAACCATAGTAACCGTGTGTCTAACACCAAGGGGAACCCTGAGGAATCACCCTTGATGGAATTCCACCTGATGTTATCGCCAAGGTGAACGAAGGAGGAATCATCCTCGAGGTCCACTCTTGAGGAGTTGCACGACAGTGTCGTTATCGAGAGTGGAGAAGGCAGAATCACCCTCGATGACCATAAGCGATGAACTAACCTACAAGGTTAACATATGAAGTGCTGATGAGGTATCACCCTCGGCACTCGATAGTAACCCAGTAGTGTCGAGAAACTAAGGGGAAAGTGATGTACGGTGCCGGGGCCTGGTCTTCGATCCCATTGACCGGGTCTTCTGATAATCCAGCGGGGTTGTGGGGACAAAGTGGGGGTCTCTGATGGGTCTCTACCCAGCCTATACTAAACAATTTAGGATAAGCAGGTAGGTAACAACAGCATGTTACAATAAACAGGCCATGCAACAGAGTAGGATCATACAAAAAGCAGTAGCAGTTTCTAATGCAAGTATAAGAGAGAAGGGAATGGGCGATATAAGAATGCTCAAGGGGGGTTTGCTTGCCTGGAAGCTCTGCTAAAAAGGAATAAGTGTCGTTGTCGACCTAGTCGATCACGAGGGCATCATCGGTCTCGGGGTCTACCGAAGAGAAGAGGGGGAAGAAACAGTTAATATAAGCAAACAGATGCAACACTAAGCATGACATGACAATAAGCAGAGCTAGGGGTGTTCTAACGCAGTACTACACATTGCAGACAGAGAGGGAAACATCCAAAGAGGTTTTTCGGTGTTTGGCATTTTTCGGACAGAGGTAAAGAGGGGAAAAGTTCCATGTTCAGTATGCTAGGGGCATGTGACACATGAATTCGGATTCATTGGATTTTTCTGAGCAACTTCCATATACAAAGTTTTTCGATCTAAGCTACGGTTTAATTTCTATGAATTTTCAAAGGTTTTAGACATTTTCTGGAATTCATTTTATTTATCTAATTGAACATTATCAAGAACAGTGTCTGGTGACATCATCATGATGCAATGCTAAGGTCAGTAGTCAACAGTGCGGTTTACTAGGGACAAACCTCTGGACCCACATGTCAGTGGCTGTGGCACTAATAGAGGGGTTTGTCTAAACTAATTAGTTTAATTAGCGGATGGGGCCTATTGGCAGCGAGTGATTAGGGTTTTAATTAACTAGTTGATTAACTGATTATTCATTTATTGTAATCCGTTTATCAGGTAGGACCCACATGCCATAGACAGGGGGCCGCGCAGTCAGTAGTTGACCGAAGTCAACTGGTCAAAGGGGGCCCGTGGGCCCACCAGTCAGTGGCCCAAGC
Organism: Triticum aestivum; assembly: GCF_018294505.1. Taxonomy (NCBI): domain Eukaryota; kingdom Viridiplantae; phylum Streptophyta; class Magnoliopsida; order Poales; family Poaceae; genus Triticum; species Triticum aestivum. The sequence goes on from NC_057809.1 coordinate 297,201,741, forward strand.
GGTGCCACGTGGATGCCACGTTGGACACCGGCCGTAGACGCGCCGGACTTGGCTCCGGCAAGCCAAACACGGCGGCGCTGATCGGGAGGGGTGCGGGTTTTGCGCACAGGGTGTCTGCGGGGCTATGGCTGGGTGCGTTCGAACGGCGAGACGATGCCGCATCGAATGGCGGTGGTGTGAGGTGTTGCAGTGGCTAGAACTGAGTGCTACGAGCTCGCCGGCGGCGAGGTGTTTCGGGCAATCTTTGGAAATAGCAAAACAGTGTGAGATCGAATGATCTGAAGAGCGAGCAGGGTCTACGCAATGCGGCGAGTGCAATTGATAGAGGCAAAGGTGTCCCGTCTTTCGATGAGATGGTGGCTATCGTTTTAGAGGAAGTCGACTTTGACGATCCGACCATGAACGTGCGAGGACGTCGCGCCTTAGCAATCGCTAAACCAACTCCAAGGGGTTATTGACCACGCTGGAGCACGATCAACCTGACCAGGAGGGCCTGTTTCCTGCGAGCAAACGAAGAACAAGCAAGAAACTGAGATTGCAATCTGGATATTGCGAATATAAGATGAAAGGTTTATTGATCAAGGTGGGGTTTTGCGACGTCTTGGTCTGGTCGTTGGACACAAACGAAGTACATGAAGTTGCAGCTATGGCGAACTTTTAATCTAAACAGAACCCAAAGTATAAATGACGCCCTAAGGGATGTATATATGGAGGAAGAGGGGGGAATTTCGTGGCCCTTGGAGGAGGGGTCCGAAACCAACCCTAACTCTTGTTTCCCCACACATACGGACCCTAAAAACAGCCTATACTTAAGTATTTCGAAAATACATGGGCCTGGCCCAATAATAAGGTGACGCAGCACCTAAAATAGCCTCTGGATGAAATTTATGAAGTGGCATCTTGTATATTTCGTCCAAGGCTTCATGCACTCCTTATGGTGGCTTCAAAGTCCCGAAATCATCACTTGTAACTCCGTTCTGGATCCCCTTGCGCACGCCATCATCTCCACGCTTGAACTTGTTCCAAGGTTCATCTTTCTTGTCCAAGCTAGGCCCTTCATTTGTAAGCAAGACAAATGTATCCAATTTAGGCAGATCATATTCTCATGAACATTAGAATCGTTACCAAGAAACAAAAGTACTTGATAATTCAATTGGCGTGCGCGAGCTCTAGTAATTGGTCCAGTATGTATAGCAGCAGGGGCTGTGGGTGTAACAATGGTATTGATGTACTCATCATCCTCCCCTTCATGAAATGAAGTCATCCTCGACGAAAGTTCATCGTCCTCACCCAAATAAGGCTTCAAATCTGCAATGTTAAAAGTGGGAGTAACCCCAAAATTTGTAGGCAGCTCAAGTTTATATGCATTATCATTTATTTTCTCTAACACCTTAAAAGGACCATCAGCACGTGGCATTAGCTTTGATTTGCGCAAATTAGGAAATCTATCCTTACGCAAATGTAACCAAACAAGATCTCCAAGTGCAAACACAACATGTTTTCTACCCTTATCTTCAGCAAGTTTATATTTAGCATCCATACGCTCAATGTTTTCCTTAGTTAACTCATGCATTTTTAAAACCAATTCAGCACGTTCTTTAGCATCAAAATTAACCTTCTCCAAAGATGGAAGAGGCAACAAATCAATAGGCGCACGAGGTAGGAAACCATACACAATTTCAAAAAGGCACATCTTAGTAATAGAATGCAATGAACGATTATAAGCAAATTCAATATGAGGCAAGCATTCTTCCCACATTTTCTTGTTATTCTTCAAAACAGCCCTAAGCATAGTAGACAATGTTCTATTGACTACTTCAGTTTGTCCATCAGTTTGGGGGTGACAAGTAGTACTAAAAAGCAGTTTAGTCCCCAACTTAGCCCATAAACATCTCAAAAAGTGGTTAAGAAATTTAGTATCACGATCTGAAACAATAGTATTTGGCACACCATGCAAGCGAATAATTTCACGAAAGAAAAAATCAGTAACATTAACAGCATCATCGCTTCTATGACATGGTATAAAGTGTGCCATTTTCGAGAACCTATCCACGACAACAAATATGCTATCCCTCCCCTTCTTTGTTCGAGGTAAACCTAAAACAAAGTCCGTAGATATATCCTACCAAGGAACACTAGGTACATGCAAAGGCATATATAAACCATGAGGATTGAGTCGTGACTTAGCTTTTTGACATGTAGTGCAGCGAGCAACAAAACACTCAACATCCCGTCTCATCTTTGGCCAAAAGAAATGTGTAGCAAGTATATCCTGTGTCTTCTTGACACCAAAGTGTCCCATTAATCCTCCTCCATGCGCCTCCTGCAACAACAAAAGATGAACGGAGCTAGCTGGAATGCATAGCTTGCTAGCACGAAATACAAATCCATCATTAAGAACGAACTTGTTCCAAGTTCTCCCTTCCTTACAATTCTGCAATACATCTTTAAATTCAGCATGATGCATATATTGATCTTTGATGGTCTCCAAAAACCAATTATTTTAAAGTCAAGTTGTGAAAGCATAGTATAACAACGAGACAAAGCATCATCAATAACATTTTCTTTACCCTTCTTGTGTTTAATGACATAAGGGAAAGTCTCAATGAATTCAACCCATTTAGCGTGTCTACGGTTCAGTTTTGCTTGACTTTTAATGTGTTTCAATGATTGATGATCAGAATGTATAACAAATTCCTTGGGCCATAAATAATGTTGCCATGTTTCTAAGGTCCGAACAAGAGCATATAATTCTTTATCATAAGTAGAATAGTTCAGACTAGGCCCACTCAATTTTTCAGAAAAGTATGCAACATGTTTGCCATCTTGTAATAACACACCTCCTAATCCAATTCCACTAGCATCACATTCAAGCTCAAAAGTCTTATTAAAATCAGGAAGTTGGAGTAAAGGAGCATGTGTCAACTTATCTTTCAATACCGTGAAGGCTTCTTCCTGTGCGGTACCCCAAACAAAAGGCACATCCTTCTTTGTAAGCTCGTTGAGAGGTGTAGCAATGGTGCTGAAATCTCTCACAAAACGCCTATAGAAACCAGCGAGGCCAAGGAAACTCCTCACTTGTGTGATCGTTTTGGGCTGCGGCCAACTCTCAATAGCTTCAATCTTGGCTTTATCAACTTCAATTCCCTGTGGAGTAACAACATAGCCAAGAAAAGATACTCGGTCGGTGCAAAAGGTGCACTTTCCAAGGTTACCAAACAAACGTGGCTCGCGTAGAGCAATAAAACAAAACGTAAATGTTCCAAATGTTCCTCCAAAGATTTGCTATAAATCAATATGTCATCAAAATAAACTACCACAAATCGTCCAATGAAAGCACATAAAACTTCGTTCATTAACCTCATGAAAGTACTAGGTGCATTAGTTAACCCAAAAGGCATGACTAACCACTCATATAATCCAAACTTAGTTTTAAATGCTGTTTTCCATTCATCTCCCAATTTCATACAAATTTGATGGTATCCACCACACAAATCAACTTTGGAGAATATTGTAGAGCAACTCAATTCATCAAGCATATCATCTAGCCTAGGAATAGGATGACGATAACGAATAGTAATATTATTAATGCCTCTACAATCAACACACAATCGGCACTAAAATGATAGGAACAACACAAGGACTAAGGGATTGGCGTATATAACCTTTGTCGAGCAGTTCTTGTACTTGACGCATAATCTCCTTCGTCTCCTCTGGATTGGTACGGTACGGTGCACGGTTGGGTAATGATGCACTGGGAATTAAGTCAATTTGATGCTCAATCCCTTGAATAGGTGGTAATCCCGGTGGCACGTCTTGTGGAAAGACGTCAGCGAACTCCTGCAAAATGTTAGTGACAGCAGGAGGCAAAGAGGAAGGCACATCCTCGAATGAAAATAATGCCTCTTTGCACACAAAAGCATAGCAAACAGATTTGCTGAAATCTAGATCATCAATATCAGATTTTATGGCAAGTAAACATGCACTTTTCAATTTAATTTCAGAATCAACACTAGATGGTTTATTATTAGGTTTCATTTGTTGCTCAAATTCTTTTGCCACAATCTGATTTTCACTCTTATTTTTCTCTTGTTTTGCTTTATTAGCTCTATTAATATCATCTTTCAAAATGGATTCAGGAGTCATAGGAAGCAAAGTAATATTTTTATCCTTATGAACAAGAGTATACTGATTGTTTCTGCCATGGTGTACAAATTTTTTATCAAATTGCCATGGTCTACCAAGTAATAAGGTACATGCTTGCATAGGTACCACATCACAATCAACATAATCTGCATATGTAGAGATACTAAAATGCACACGAACAGTACGTGTTACCTTAACCTTGTCGCTGTTGTTGAACCATTGGATGTAGTAAGGATGTGGATCTGGTCTTGTTATGAGAGATAGCTTCTCCACCATCTCCATGCTAGCCAACTTATTGCAGCTCCCTCCATCTATGATGACGCGAACAGAACGTTCCTTCACAACTCCCTTTGTATGGAACAAACTATGCCTCTAATTTTGCTCAGGTTGTGTAACATGCACACTCAAAACACGTTGAGCAACTAAACATTCATACCTGTCAGCATCTTCAGCAACCATGAATTGCGTCTCATGTTCAGAATCCTCTCCTCCATGTTCTTCATGTGTAATAAGAGCCAAAGTCTCCTCATCATAGTCACTAGCGGACTCATACCCACCATCCTCAGTAACAATCATCACACGCTGAGATTGGCATTCTCTCGCAAAATGTCCTCTTCCCTTACAACGACGACAAATAATATCACTTGTGTGCCCTGATGATGCCATGGAAGAAGAAGAGCTCTTCGCAGGTCCGACAGGTGTGCTCTTGGCAGATAGTGGTTGTTGTGCCTGCTTTCTTATATCACGGCTGGAGGTGGCACCTGATGGAGGTGTTGGTGGAGTGGAAGTAGAGGATGCACGATGAAGATCGACCTGCAGAAAAGTTAGTGCGCGCCAATGCCTGTCGATCTTGAACTTCACGTTCAACTTTACAAGCAAGATGGAATAAATGAGAGATATTAGTATACTCCTTATACTCTATAATGGTCTGAATCTCTCTATTTAATCCACCCATAAAACGTGCAAGCATAGCTTCATTCTCCTCAACAATACCACATCGAATCATGCCAGTTTGTAATTCCTGATAATATTGTTCTACAGAATTTTTTCCTTGTCTTAAGCGCTACAATTTTTGAAGTAATTCACGTTGATAATATGGTGGAACCCAACGAGTACGCATAGGAGTTTTCAAAGCAGCCCAAGTAGCTGGAATAGGATATAATCTACAATGTTAAGACCACCAAACACATGCAAAGCTAGTGAAAGCACAAACAGCAGCAGGAACACGTCTCTACTCAGGATATTGTAAACATGTAAATTGTTGTTCAGTTTCTAAGTCCCAAGTAAGATATATATTAGGAACATATCTACCCTCAAATGGTGGAATATTCAATTTTATTTTAGGAAGATGGTCATGTACCTCTGGTGGTGGTGCAGCCCTACCGTTGCGATGATATGCATGAGGACGACCTGGTGGTGGTGGTGCTGATGGTTGCACGTAGTTTTGATTTTAATCAACCTCATCCTCGTAATGGTCCTCCAGCTCTGCAGTAGCAGCAGGAGCGACAGAAGCACCAACAGTAGGTATAGCAGCACTAGAAGTTTGACCAGGCTCAATGGGAACGCGTTGTGCTCGTCCCACTTGATTTGGAAGACGATGTTGTTGTGGTTGTAGAGGTGCGACAGGTGCAGCGGGCGGTGGAAGACGCGCGAGCAATTCATTAAACTTGTTATCGAGCTTTGTTTCGAGCGCCTTCTCAATGCCATCTATCTTCTCCATGGCCTCTTCAAATCTGTTTAGCACATCTTCCACCTGTCGACTCATCATTTGCTGAAACTTATCATGTAACTCTTTGTTTGTCATGTTCTCCTAGTCAGCCTCGTTGGCTTGTGATCCTGCCATGTTTAGCAGCAATAGAAACACACAAGAATATGATCCTACAGACTACTAGTAAGTGGTGGACAGTCACAAATCCGTCAACCGAATCTCAAATTCTTACCAGTTCGTACCTAGCAGCAGGCGGTGATCAGCAATTGTTGTAGTCAAAACTCTCAAAGATTGGATAGAACGATTACAAGGGAGAGTCAAACGCACGACGTAGATGTATGTGGAGCTAGGAAGGCTTATAATATTGTAGCAAAATGGGTCAGCAATAATCAATTCAGATATGCAAAGTTGAATAAACGCTCAACGACGGTACTGTGCTGGTCCTAGGCTAGACCGTACTAGAGACGCGATGGTGAGGACATCAATACCATCGTTACACCCACAACCCCTGTTGCTGTACATACTGGACCAATTACTAGAGCTCGCGCATGCCAATTAAATTATCAGGTACTTTCGTTTCTTGGTAACCATTCTAATGTTCATGTGAATATGATGTTGCCTAAGTTGGTACATTTGTTTTGCTTACAAATGAAGGGCCTAGCTTGGACAAGAAATATGAACCTTGGAGAAAGTTCAAGCATGGAGATGATGGCATGCGTAAGGGGAACAAGAACGGAGTTACAAGTGATGATTCCAGGACTCTGAAGCCACCATAATGAGTGCATGAAGCATGGGACGAAATATACAAGATGCCACTTCATAAATTTTGTCCAGAGGCTATTCTAGGTGCTGCGTCACCTTATTATTGGGCCAGGACCATGTATTTTCGAAATACTTAAGTATAGGCTGTTTTTAGAGTCCGTATGTGTGGGGAAACAAGAGTTAGGGTTGGTTTCAGACCCCTCCACCAAGGGCCATTAAATTCCCCCTCTCTCCTCCATATATACAGCCCTTAGGGCATCGTTTAGACTTTGGGTTTTGTTTAGATTAAAAGTTCGTCATAGCTGTAACTTCGCGTTCTTTGTTTGTGTCCAACTACCAGACCAAGACGTCACAGAACCCCACCTTGATCAATAAAGCTTTCATGTTATATTCGCAATATCTAGATTGCAATCTCAGTTTCCTGCTTGTTCTTTGTTTCCTCGCAGGAAACAGGCCCTCGTGGTCAGGTTGATCGTGCTCCGGCGTGGTCAATAACCCCTCGGAGTTGGTTTAGCGATTGCTAAGGCGCGACGTCCTCGCACGTTCGTAGTCGGATCGTCAAATCGACTTCCTCTAAATTGATAGCCACCATCTCATTGAAAGACGGGACACCTTTGCATATATCAAGTGGTATCAGATTTCCAGGTTGCTCGTTGAGATTTTACAGTTTTTTGTAGTTTAGATCGAGTCTGTTCTTCGTACCTATAGTCCACGAAAAAGCAAAAAAAAAATTAGGGTTAGTTCATCCTATCCGAACCAATCTAAGCCTTTGCATAATCTTTTCTGTATTTGCTTTGCTGAATTTGCAGTTGCATCGTGGTGTCAAGTTGCTGGTCTTAGCGTCTAGTCCTTCAGAGTTTCGAGTTCTGTTCACAGGTTGTCACGTTGCCACTGCCATATATCACCACCGCATCATCATCATCCCTGCTGCCATATACCACCACCACACCAACTTCATCATTGCTGCCATATTCACCACCAATCCGAGTCCATATACGCCACCACATATCCGCCGCCATCACGCCGATCCGAGTCCACCTGCAACATATATCCGCCACCAGTCCGATTTCCACCAGATTCATCGCCGCCACCAATCCGAGATTCCACCAGATTCATCTCCACCACCAGTCCTAGTCCGAGTCCAGTATTTGTTGCTTTGTTTTCAAGTTCTAGATCACGCGATACTCCGAGTCGTGACAGAGTAGGACTCCCCAACTTTCGAGCCACCCGTAGAAGAAAAATAGTTCCAAACTCAAAAAAAAATCTGGCTAGGTAGGTTTTAGACCATTTGTAGACTTTTCGAAAAAAAATTGTTGCGGAGCAAAAAAAAGAGGGAAAAAGTGCAAAAAAAAGTGAAAAAAAGAAAAAAAAATCAGAGTGTGCTCCTCCCTTGTTTACGTGCAGCGCCGTGATTTTGTTAATGTTCTAGGCTCGCGTCTCTAGCACGGTCTAGCCTAGGACCAGCACAGTACCGTCGTTGAGCGTTTATTCAACTTTGCATCTTTGAATTGATTATTGCTGACCCTTTTTGCTACCATATTATAAGCCTTCCCAGCTCCACATACATCTACGTTGTGCGTTTGACTCTCCCTAGTAATCGCTCTATCCAAGCTTTGAGAGTTTTGACTACGACGGTTGCCAATCACCGCCTGCTGTTGGGTAAGAACTGGTAAGAATTTGAGATTTGCTTGACGGATTTGTGACACCACCACCACCTCTTGTTAGTATTCTGTAGGATCATATTATTGTGTGTTTCTATTGTTGCTAACCATGGCAGGATCACAAGCAGATGAGACTGACTGGGAGAACATGACGAATAAGGAGTTGCATGATAAATTTCAGCAAATGATGAGTGGATAGGTGCAAGATGTGCTAAACAGATTTGAAGAGGCCAAGGAGAAGATAGATGGCATGGAGAAGACGTTCGAAACAAAGCTGGATAACATGTTTAATGAAGTGCTCGCGCGTCTTCCACCACCACCACCGGCTGCACCTAACGCACCTCTACAACAACAACGACGACGACTACCTCCACATCGCGAAACAGCCCTCCGCCAAGCGAGCCGTCTCCCTCTTGCACGTGGCCAAACTGTTGGTGCTGTTGTTGATACTTCTGTGGCTCCTGCTGCTGATGCGGAGGAGGATGATTTTGCGGGACATTACGAGGATGAGGTTGATCAAAATCAGAACTACATGCCACCACCAGCACCGCAACCACCAGGTCGTCCACATGCAAATAATGGCAATGGTAGGGCTCACCCTAAGGACGAGATCATGACCATCTCCCTAAACTAAAATTGAATATTCCACCATTTGAGGGTAGATATGTTCCTGACAACGATTTACATGTTTACAATATCCTGAGGAGAGACGTGTTCCTCCTGCTGTTTGTGCTTTCACTAGCTTTGCATGTGTTTGGTGGTCTGAACATTGTAGATTATATCCTATTCCAGCTACTTGGGCTGCTTTGAAAACTGCTATGCGTACTCGTTGGGTTCCACCATATTATCAACGTGAATTACTTCAAAAATTGCAGCGCTTAAGACAAGGAAAAAATTTCTGTAGAAGAATATTATCAGGAATTACAAACTAGCATGATTAGATGCGGTATTGTTGAGGAGAATGAAGCTATGCTTGCACATTTTATGGGTGGATTAAATAGATAGATTCAGACCATTCTAGAGTATAAGGAGTATACTAATATCACTCGTTTATTCCATCTTGCTTGTAAAGCTGAACGTGAAGTGCAGGATCGACAGGCATTGGCGCGAACTAACTTTTCTGCAGGTCAATCTTCATCATGGACACCACGTGCATCCTCTACTTCCACTCCACCAGCACCTCCATCAGGTGCCACCTCCAGCCGTGATACAAGAAAGGAGGCACAACCACCACTATCTGCCAAGAGCACACCTGCCGGACCTGCGCAGAGCTCTTCTTCTTCCATGGCAACAACAGGGCACACACATGATATTATTTGTCGTAGTTGTAAGGGAAGAGGACATTTTGCAAGAGAATGCCAATCTCAGCGTGTGATCATTGCTACTGAGGATGGTGGGTATGAGTCCGCTAGTGACTATGATGAGGAGACTTTGGCTCTTATTACAGGTGAAGAACACGATGGAGATGATTCTGATCATGAGACGCAATACATGGCTCCTGAAGATGCTGACAGGTATGAATGTTTAGTTGCTCAATGTGTTTTGAGTGTGCAGGTCACACAAGCTGAGCAAAATCAGAGGCATAATTTGTTCCATACAAAGGGAGTTGTGAAGGAACGTTCTGTTCACGTCATCATAGATGGAGGGAGCTGCAATAACTTGGCTAGCATGGAGATGGTGGAGAAGCTATCTCTCACCACCAGACCACATCCACATCCTTACTACATCCAATGGTTCAACAACAGTGGCAAGGTTAAGGTAACACGTACTGTTCGTGTGCATTTTAGTATCTCTACATATGCTGATTATGTTGATTGTCATGTGGTACCTATGCAAGCATGTTCCTTATTACTTGGTAGACCATGGCAATTTGATAAAAATTCTATACACCATGGTAGAAACAATCAGTATACTCTTGTTCATAAGGATAAAAATATTACTTTGCTTCCTATGACTCCTGATTCCATTTTGAAAGATGATATTAATAGAGCTAATAAAGCAAAACGGGAGAAAAATAAGAGTGGAAATAAGATTGTGGCAAAAGAATTTGAGCAACAAATGAAACCTAATAATAAACCATCTAGTGTTGCTTCTGAAATTAAATTAAAAAGTGCATGTTTACTTGCCACAAAATCTGATATTGATGATCTAGATTTCAGCAAATCTGTTTGTTATGCTTTTGTGCGCAAAGAGGCATTATTTTCATTCGAGGACGTGCCTTCCTCTTTGCCTCCTGCTGTCACTAACATTTTGCAGGAGTTCGATGACGTCTTTCCACAAGACGTGCCACCGGGATTACCACCTATTCGAGGGATTGAGCATCAAATTGACTTAATTCCCGATGCATCATTACCCAACCGTGCACCGTACCGTACCAATCCAGCGGAGACGAAGGAGATTATGCGTCAAGTACAAGAACTGCTCGACAAACGTTATATACGCGAATCCCTTAGTCCTTGTGCTGTTCCTATCATTTTAGTGCCGAAAAAGGATGGTACGTCGCGTATGTGCATTGATTGTAGAGGCATTAATAATATTACTATTTGTTATTGTCATCCTATTCCTAGGCTAGATGATATGCTTGATGAATTGAGTGGCTCTAGAATATTCTCCAAAGTTGATTTGCGTAGTGGATACCATCAAATTCGTATGAAATTGGGAGATGAATGGAAAACAACATGTAAAACTAAGTTTGGATTATATGAGTGGTTAGTCATGCCTTTTGGGTTAACTAATGCACCTAGTACTTTCATGAGGTTAATGAGCGAAGTTTTACGTGCTTTCATTGGACGATTTGTGGTAGTTTAATTTGATGATATATTGATTTATAGCAAATCTTTGGAGGAACATTTGGAACATTTACGTGTTGTTTTTATTGCTCTACGTGAGGCACGTTTGTTTGGTAACCTTGGAAAGTGCACCTTTTGCACCGAACGAGTATCTTTTCTTGGCTATGTTGTTATTCCACAGGGAATTGAAGTTGATAAAGCCAAGATTGAAGCTATTGAGAGTTGGCCGCAGCCCAAAACGGTCACACAAGTGAGGAGTTTCCTTGGCCTTGCTGGTTTCTATAGGCGTTTTGTGAGAGATTTCAGCACCATTGCTGCACCTCTCAACGAGCTTACAAAGAAGGATTTGCCTTTTGTTTGGGGTACCGCACATGAAGAAGCCTTCACGGTATTGAAAGATAAGTTGACACATGCTCCTTTACTCCAACTTCCTGATTTTAATAGGACTTTTGAGCTTGAATATGATGCTAGTGGAATTGGATTAGGAGGTGTGTTATTACAAGATGGCAAACCTGTTGCATACTTTTCTGAAAAATTGAGTGGGCCTAGTCTGAACTATTCTACTTATGACAAAGAATTATATGCTCTTGTTCCGACCTTAGAAACATGGCAACATTATTTATGGCCCAAGGAATTTGTTATACATTCTGATCATGAATCTTTGAAACACATTAAAAGTCAAGCAAAACTGAACCGTAGACATGCTCAATGGGTTGAATTCATTGAGACTTTTCCTTATGTTATTAAACACAAGAAGGGTAAAGAAAATGTTATTGCTGATGCATTGTCTCGTCGTTATACTATGCTTTCACAACTTGACTTTAAAATATTTGCTTTGGAGACCATCAAAAATCAATATGTGCATGATGCTGAATTTAAAGATGTATTATAGAATTGTGAGGAAGGGAGAACTTGGAACAAGTTCATTCTTAATGATGGATTTGTGTTTCGTGCTAACAAGCTATGCATTCCAGCTAGCTCTGTTCATCTTTTGTTGTTGCAGGAGGCGCATGGAGGAGGATTAATGGGACACTTTGGCGTCAAGAAGATGGAGGATATACTTGCTACACATTTCTTTTGGCCAAAGATGAGACAGGATGTTGAGCGTTTTGTTGCTCGCTGCACTACATGTCAAAAAGCTAAGTCACGACTCAATCCTCATGGTTTATATATGCCTTTGCCTGTACCTAGTGTTCCTTGGGAGGATATATCTATGGACTTTGTTTTAGGTTTACCTCGAACAAAGAAGGGGAGGGATATCATATTTGTTGTCGTGGATAGGTTCTCGAAAATGGCACACTTTATACCATGTCATAAAAGCGATGATGTTGTTAATGTTGCTGATTTGTTCTTTCATGAAATTATTTGCTTGCATGGTGTGCTAAATACTATTGTTTCAGATCGTGATACTAAATTTCTTAGCCACTTTTGGAGATGTTTATGGGCTAAGTTGGGGACTAAACTGCTTTTTAGTACTACTTGTCACCCCCAAACTGATGGACAAACTGAAGTAGTCAATGGAACATTGTCTACTATGCTTAGGGTTGTTTTGAAGAATAACAAGAAAATGTGGGAAAAATGCTTGCCTCATATTGAATTTGCTTATAATCGTTCATTGCATTCTACTACTAAGATGTGCCCTTTTGAAATTGTGTATGGTTTCCTACCTTGTGCACCTATTGATTTGTTGCCTCTTCCATCTTCGGAGAAGGTTAATTTTGAAGCTAAAGAACGTGCTGATTTGATTTTAAAAATGCAAGAGTTAACTAAGGAAAACATTGAGCGTATGAATGCTAAATATAAACTTGCTGGAGATAAGTGTAGAAAACATGTTGTGTTTGCACCTGGAGATCTTGTTTGGTTACATTTGTGTAAGGATAGATTTCCTAATTTGCGCAAATCAAAGCTAATGCCACGTGCTGATGGTACTTTTGAGGTGTTAGAGAAAATAAATGATAATGCATATAAACTTGAGCTGCTTGCAGATTTTGGGGTTAGTCCCACTTTTAACATTGCAGATTTGAAGCCTTATTTGGGTGAGGATGATGAACTTTCGTCGAGGACGACTTTATTTCAAGAAGGGGAGGATGATGAGGACATCAATACCATTGTTACACCCACAGCCCCTGCTGCTGTACATACTGGACCGATTACTAGAGCTCGCGCACGCCAATTGAATTATCAGGTACTGTCATTTCCTTGTAACGATTCTAATGTTCATGTGAATATGATGCTGCCTAAGTTGGATACATTTGTTTTGCTTACAAATGAAGGGCCTAGCTTGGACAAGAAAGATGAACCTTGGAGAAAGTTCAAGCATGGAGATGATGGCATGCACAAGGGGAACAAGAACGGAGTTACAAGTGATGATTCCAGGACTCTGAAGCCACCATAATGAGTGCATGAAGCATGGGACGAAATATACAAGATGCCACTTCATAAATTTCGTCCAGAAGCTATTCTAGGTGCTGCGTCACCTTATTATTGGACCAGGCCCATGTATTTTCGAAATACTTAAGTATAGGCTGTTTTTAGAGTCCGTATGTGTGGGGAAACAAGAGTTAGGGTTGGTTTCGGACCCCTCCACCAAGGGCCACGAAATTCCCCCTCTCTCCTCCATATATACAACCCTTAGGGCATCGTTTAGACTTTGGGTTTTGTTTAGATTAAAAGTTCGCCATAGCTGCAACTTCGCGTACTTCGTTTGTGTCCAACGACCAGACCAAGACGTCACAGAACCCCACATTGATCAATAAAGCCTTCATCTTATATTCGCAATATCCAGATTGCAATCTCAGTTTCTTACTTGTTCTTCATTTGCTCGCAGGAAATAGGCCCTCGTGGTCAGGTTGATCGTGCTCCGGCGTGGTCAATAACCCCTTGGAGTTGGTTTAGCGATTGCTAAGGCGCGACGTCCTCACACGTTCGTAGTCGGATCGTCAAAGTCGACCTCCTCTAAAACGATAGCCACCATCTCATCGAAAGACGGGACACCTTTGCCTATATCACTTGGGGATGTGGGTTGCGTATATCATGTTCACTGTCCGCACTTGTGGGGGGAACCTCTTCTGTCCTCCGGCGTTCGGCGGCTGGGGCTCCTCCTCGTCATCGCTATGTAACCCCTTATCTTTGTTTTCGGCATTTAATTTGCCGGCCTGCTTCAACACCCAACATTCCCTGTTGGTGTGGTTGGCTGGCTTGTCGGGGGTGCCGTGTATTTGACACGAGCGATCGAGTATACGGTCCAAACTGGACGGGCCCGGAGTGCTTCTTTTGAATGGCTTTTTCTGCTGACCGGGTTTAGAGCCTCCGAATCCGGCATTAACTGTCGTATCCTCGGTATTGTTGCTGTTGATGCGGCGCTTGTGTTTGCTACAACGTGACCTGCCATTGCTATCCTTGGTATCCGAAGTACCATGGTTCTTTGATATATTTTTGCTGCGAGCCGGCCAGCTGTCCTCTCCCGCGCAAAAGCGGGTCATGAGTGTCGTGAGGGCTGCCATAGATTTCGGCTTTTCCTGGCCAAGGTGCTGGGCGAGCCACTCATCGCAGATGTTGTGCTTAAAAGCTGCTAGGGCCTCTGCATCCGGAATGTCGACGATTTGATTTTTCTTTGTTAGGAACTGTGTCCAGAATTGCTTGGCCGATTCCTCTAGCTGCTGAATTATGTGGCTCAAGTCATTGGCATCTGGTGGTCGCACATAAGTTCCCTGGAAGTTGTCAAGGAATGCGGCTTCCAGATCTTCCCAATAGCCAATGGATTCTGCTGGCAGGCTGTTGAGCCAATGCCGAGATGGTGCTTTGAGTTTGAGTGGGAGGTATTTGATGGTGTGTAGATCATCACCGTGGGCCATGTGGATGTGCAGGAGGAAGTCCTCGATCCATACCGCAGGATCTGTTGTGCCGTCGTATGATTTGATATTTACGGGTTTGAAACCCTCTAGGATTTGGTGATCCATTACTTCGTCTGTGAAGCATAGGGGGTGTGCGGCGCCTCTGTACTGGGCTATATCGCGACGCAGCTCAAATGAGTCTTGTCCGCTGTGTTCGGCCCGGCCGAATTTACTTTTACTGTATCCGGCGTGACGGTTATTGTCTCGCATAGTGGCGTGCCCTCATGATCCGTAGATCGATCTTGCGTGTTTTGCTTTGTCCTCCAACACGTCTCGCAGGTCTAGCGTGTTTCCCCATGCCTTGACATTTTTATTTGAGTGGCGTCGGGGTGCGGGCTGAGCTTTTGGCTGACATGCCTCTCTGTCGCAGCCACGAGGTGGCCGATCAGCCGCGTCATACGCTGGAGATGTAGGTTTTAATGCTTCCTCCTCCAGTCGGGGTAGCAACCTGCGTTTTGGGTAACTCTTGGAGGGGCATTCGAGTTCATATTCCTCGGCCACAAGGACTTCAGCCCATCTATCAGCTAGCAAATCTTGATCCCCTCGAAGCTGCTGTTGCTTTTTCTTAAGGCTATTTGCCATGGCTATAAGCCGGTGCTTGAAGCGCTCTTGCTCGATGGGATCCTCAGGCATGACAAATTCGTCATCGTCGAGGCTTGCCTCGTCTTCAGGGGGAGGCATGTAATTATCATCCTCTGCCTCTCCATTTGCCGCTCTCTTGGAAGGGCTGGCTTATCCATCCTCCTGCTGTAAATCTTGCTGGAGGGGATTGTCGTCATCTTCAGCACTGTCTGGAGTGCTATTATCTCCTGTGCCGGTATCACTGCTTTTGCCTTGGCGAGACTTAGAGCGGCGCCGCTGACGTTGGCGCTTGGGTTGCTTCTTGGAGGGGTCATCCTCCGCTGTCTCGTCGCCATTGCCTTCTTTGGGTGTGTCCACCATATATATATATATATATATATATATATATCATATGATGAGGTGGCTGTCTAGTGCCCTGTGGGAAGTGGTTCTTGTTTGTCTCCTGCATCGTCGCCCATACCGTCGATGTCTTCGGAGTCGAAGTCGAGCATGTCGGTCAAATTGTCGACAGTGGCTACTAAGTGGGTGGTGGGTGGGCGGCGAATTTCTTCATCATCCGCATCCCAATCCTGCTGGACATAGTTCGGCCAGGACTCTCCTGACAAGGAGAGAGACCTTAATGAGTTCAGTATGTCGCCGAAGGGCGAGTGCTGAAAGATATCCGTGGAGGTGAACTCCATGATCGGTGCCCAGTCGGATTCGATAGGCACGGGCGTAGGCAGTTCGGAGTCCGTGGCCGAGGAAGAATCCGGCAATTTGGCATCATGACTCTCGTGAAGGGTTAGGTCGATACTCGGCCCGATCGCCGCTGAGAATGCGGCCTCCGTGGCGGGGTCTATCCCCCCATCCATGGATGGCGCAATTGGCTCCGAATTGAGGGTCAGAGCGGTTGCCGGTGCGGTCTCCTGAACACTGTCCGATGGTAGAGCTAAATCCTGCTCATCGTGACCGTGCAGCGCGCTCGGCAGGGGATCGAATCCGTCAAAGATCAAGTCTCCGTGGATGTCGACCGTGTAGTTTAAGCTTCCAAACCTGACCTGGTGGCCAGGGGCGTAACTCTCGATCTGCTCCAGATGGCCAAGCGAGTTGGCCCGCAGTGCGAAGCCGCCGAATACAAAGATCTGTCCGGGAAGAAAATTCTCACCCTGGACTGTATCGCTATCGATGATCGAAGGAGCCATCAAGCCTAACGATGACGACACAGAGGAACTCTCAATGAAAGCACCAGTGTCGGTGTCAAAACCGGCGGATCTCGGGTAGGGGGTCCCGAACTGTGCGTCTAGGCGGATGGTAACAGGAGGCAGGGGACACGATGTTTACCCAGGTTCGGGCCCTCTTGATGGAGGTAATACCCTACGTCCTGCTTGATTGTTCTTGATAATATGAGTAGTACAAGAGTTGATCTACCACGAGATCAGAGAGGCTAAACCCTAGAAGCTAGCCTATGGTATGATTGTATGTTGTCCTACGGACTAAAACCATCCGGTTTATATAGACACCGGAGGGGGCTAGGGTTACACAGAGTCGGTTACAAGGAAGGAGATCTACATATCCGTATTGCCAAGCTTGCCTTCCACGCCAAGGAGAGTCCCATCCGGACACGAGACGAAGTCTTCAATCTTGTATCTTCATAGTCCAACAGTCCGGCCAAACGATATAATCCGGCTGTTCAGATCCCCGCTAATCCAGGACTCCCTCAGCCGCGTCGAAGTTCAGAGCTCCCTCACGTTGCCTCGGCTTGTCTCCGTCGACCTTGTCGTGTCCTAGGCTGAGCTTGGTAACACACCTCCCTCTCCCATCCATCCCATGGCATGTAGGCACCAATAGGTCTCTCCCGATCCATGTTTTTTTGCGCTCGAAGTGATCCGACGAAGCCTGAAGATTTTGTTGTGTGTATATTTGCTGTAGCGCACCCAGACGCGCTCCAGTTCTCGCCCAGACGCGATCTCCTCGCTGCGCTGGCCTCGCCCGTGCTTGCCCAGCAGTGCAACACCCCCCATGCGTGCTCCCCGCCTGCCTTGCCTCGCGGCACCGAGTCCCGACACGAGCATGAGCTTGTATAAGAGCTCCCGCATGCACACGCCTTAGTTCGCATCAGCCACTCGCTCCCGACTCCGCATCCATTTCCTGCACCCCCACAGGTGGCCCTCTACTCTGATGGTCGCCTTCGCGCTCGTCGGCAGTGTGGCCTTCTTCTCTGTTGTCGGCTGGAACAGCTAGCTCTCGCCTATGGAGCCTACTTAGTTCGACCAGTTCTATAACATGGCTCTAAAATAAGAAGCAGCTCATCTCAAGTGTGAAGCTTCCAAGAAGGGACTCAGAGATGCAGTCCACTCTTCTTCTTCCTCTCAAGTGGTCTCAAAGCAGCAGAAGTTCTGGCTTCCTCCACCTCCTCCGTTTTGTCCGCCCTATCGGCAGAAGCACTCAGGTGGTCATGGATCTTCCACCCACCCAATCCAAGCTACACAAACAAGTCTCAGTCTCAGGATCCGAGGACAGGCGGTCCTCCTCCTCCATCTTTTCACCCACTTTCAGAGGTCACTTGTCACAAGTGTGGTATGAAAGGGCATTACTCCAACAAGTGCTTCAACGAGAGGCGCCTTCTGCCTCCTCCTCCTGACAGGTCAGCAATCAATGCAGTTGTCAAGCACAATCCCAAGTATGCTAAGGTGAACATGATGAATTCAGCTCAAGCAGAGGATTCTTCAGAAGTGATCATGGGTACTATTCTAGTTAACTCTATTCTTGCCAAAGTGTTGTTCAATTCTGGTGCATCGCATGCTTTCATATCAAGACCTTTTGCATCAAAGCATGAGTTTTTGTTCCGAGAGTTGCCTAGGTCTTTAACTATGGTTTCACCGGGATTGCAAATGAATTCTTGCTACATGGTTCTGGATGTCACCATCAAGATGAACGCTTATTCTTTTCTGGCTTCTCCAATTTTCTCGGTAATTTCGATATTGATCTCATTCTTGGCATGGATTGGCTTTCTAAGCAGAAGGCTTTTCTTGATTGTGTGGCCAAGGAGATTAAATTGACTCACCCTTCTGAAGATGTGATTATCTTTGTGGCTCGTGATTACACCATTTGGTTGTTCTCTCTCAATGAGAAAGGTGAGATCAGCACTATTTCTCAGATTCTAGTTGTGTGTGAGTATCAAGATGTCTTTCCAGAAGAGCTTCCGGGTATGCCTCCTCACCGGCCAGTTGAGTTCGTTATTGAGCTTGAGCCTGTTACATAATCCATTTGCAAGCGCCCATACAAGCTTGGGCCAAAAGAGCTGAAATAATTGAAGTGGCTTGATGAACAAGAATGTCCCGGTCTGATCAGACCAAGTTCGTCTCCTTGGGGATGTGGTGTTCTCTTTGTCCAAAAGAAAGATGGCACGGAACGACTTTGCATCGATTACCGCCCATTGAACAAGAAGACAATCAAGAACAAATACCAACTTCCCAATATCAATGAATTGTTCGAGCAACTCAAAGGTGCAAAGGTGTTTTCCAAGCTTGACCTCCGTATGGGGTATCACCAGATTCACATTTGTGAAGAAGATATCCCAAAGACAGCTTTCAGAACGAGCTTTGGTTCTTATGAATACACTGTCATGTCTTTCGGGCTTGCAAATGCCCCTCCAACATTCTCTCGTATGATGAACTTCATCTTCAACCCCTACACCAATGAATTCGTCCTGGTGCATCTCAATGATATCCTGGTTTTCTCCAAGAATAAAGAGGATCACACTAAACATTTGCGATTGGTGCTCGATGACGTCTACTACACAACTTTATCCTTATAGACGTTGTTGGGCCTCCAAGTGCAGAGTTTTGTAGGTCAGTAGGAAATTTCCCTCAAGTAGATGACCTAAGATTTATCAATCCGTGGGAGGCATAGGATGAAGATGATCTCTCTCAAACAACCCTGTAACCAAACAACAAAGAGTCTCTTGTGTCTCCAACACACCCAATACAATGGTAAATTGTATAGGTGCACTAGTTCCATGAAGAGATGGTGATACAAGTGCAATATATATAGTAGATATAGGTTTTTGTAGTCTGAATATATAAAAACAGCAAGGTAGCAAGTAACAAAAGTGAATGAAAAAGGTATTGCAATGCTTGGAAACAAGGCCCAAGGTTCAAACTTTCACTAGTGCAAGTTCTCTCAACAATGATAACATAATTAGATCATATGGCCATCCCTCAACGTGCGACAAAAGTCACTCCCAAGTTCCTATCACGGAGAACATAAGATGAAATTGCTTGTAGGGTAAGAAACCACCTCAAAGTAATTCTTTCCGATCAATCCATTGGGCTATTCCTATTAGTGTCACAAACAGCCCTAGAGTTCGTAGTAAAATAACACCATATGACACACATCAATCAACCCTAATGTCACCTAGATACTCCAATGTCACCACAAGTATCCTTGGGTCAATTATACGATAAGCATCAAACAACTTTAGATTCCTACTAGAGAAACAAGGACGAAAATGTGCATCTACACCCATGCATAGATTACCCCAATGTCACCTTGGGAATCCGCGAGTTGAGTGCCAAAACATACATCAAGTGAATCAATAGAACACCTCATTGTCACCATGGGCATCCCATGCAAGACATACATCTAGTCTTCTCAAATCCATAATTGTATTCAATCCGATAATAGTGAAACCTCAAAGGTAAAACTCAATTCATCACAAGAAAGTAGAGGGGGAGAAACACCATATGATTCAATTATAGTAGCAAAGCTCGGGGTACATCAAGACCGTGCCAAATCAAGAACACGAGAGAGAGAGAGAGAGACCAAACACATAGCTATTGGTACATACCCTCGGCCCTGAGGGTGAACTACTCCCTCCTCGTCATGGAGACTGCCGGGATGATGAAGATGGCCACGGGTGATGGTTTCCCCCTCCGACAGGATGCCGGAACGGGCTCCCGATTGGTTTTTTGTGGCTACAGACACTTGCAGCGGCGGAACTCCCAATCTAGGTTTATTTCTGGGGGTTTCTATATTTACAGGAATTTTTGGCGTCGAGAACAAGTCAGGGGGTCCACGAGGAGCCCACAAGACCAGAGGACGCCCCCAGGGGGTAGGGGGGCCCTCCACCCTTGTGGAGGTCTCGTGGCTCTTCTGGCCCAACTCTTTTGCTTCAGGGGCTTCTTCTGGTCCACAAAAAATCACCGTAAATTTTCGGCTCATTTGAACTCCGTTTGATATTCCTTTTCTGCGAAACTCAAAAACAAGGAAAAAACAGAAACTGGCACTGGGCTCTAGGTTAATAGGTTAGTCCCAAAAATCATATAAAATAGCATATAAATTCATATAAAACATCCAAGATAGATAATATAATAGCATGGAACAACCAAAAATTATAGAAACGTTGGAGACGTATCACTCGATAAGCTCAGAGAGTATCCATTCAATGCAAAGTTCTCTATATGCGAATTTTGGCTTGATGAAGTTCTTTACCTTGGTCACATCATCTCTGCTAAGGGCATTTCTGTCAATCCGGAAAAGTTGGCTTCAATTGTCAACTGAGAGCCTCCTCAGAATGTCAAGCAACTTTGCAACTTCCTCGAGCTTGTAAGCTATTGCAGAAGGTTTGTGGAGAACTTCTCTAAAATTGCTAAGCCTCTATCCAACCTCCTCTAGAAGAATGTCAGATACTCCTGGACTCCTGAGTGTGATGTGGCCTTCAATACTCTCAAAGATAAACTCGTCATAACTCCGGTCCTTACTCCTCCTGATGAGTCCCAGCCCTACCTCTTTCGCCGGCTGGAACAGCTAGCCCTTGCCTGGCGCTAGGGTAAGAGGCGCAACACCCCTCCTAGTAACAGCTGTAGCAACAGCGCAGTGGTTGTGCCCCTGTGGATCAACCCAGGAGAGCTGGGTTCGAATCTCAGGCTCTACATTTTTGGGCGTGGTCTTTTTCTTCTCTTTGCGCCACTACCCGAAGGGCCCCACATGTCATACTCTCACAGGGGACCAAGTCCCACCTGTCATCCCCTCTTCCCTCTATTTTTCCTTTTGTTTATTTCATTTTTCTAGCATATTCCATTTCAGGAAGAGAGCATCTTTCCTTTTCAGGCAAGTCCAGTTCTGTACATTCCATTTATGGAAATTTTCCATTTCTATTTAATTCCATATTAGGCAGGTTCTAACTTAATGCATTTGTGGTTATTTTTCTACTGCAACATAGACATATTATATATGCTTTTGGGGTAGAAAAATCCCACCAATCCACTGGTGGCATTAGATTCATCATTTGAAACACTTAAGTATAGGCTGTTTTTAGAGTCCGTATGTGTGGGGAAACAAGAGTTAGAGTTGGTTTCGGACCCCTCCTCCAAGGGCCCCGAAATTCCCCCCTCTTCCTCCATATATACAGCCCTTAGGGCGTCATTTAGACTTTGGGTTTTGTTTAGATTAAAAGTTCTCCATAGCTGCAACTTCGCGTACTTCGTTTGTGTCCAACGACCAGACCAAGACGTCACAGAACCCCACCTTGATCAATAAAGTTTTCATCTTATATTCACAATATCCAGATTGCAATATCAGTTTCTTGCTTGTTCTTCGTTTGCTCACAGGAAACAAACCCTCGTGGTCAGGTTGATCATGCTCCGGCGTGGTCAATAACCCCTCAGAAGTTGGTTTAGTGATTGCTAAGGCGTGACGTCTCGCACGTTCGTAGTCGGATCATCAAGGTCGACTCCCACAGAAAACGATAGCCACCATCTCAACGAAACATCGGGACACCTTCGCCTCTATCAAGTGGTATCATCTTTCCAGGTTGCTCGGTGAGATTTTACAGTTTTTCATAGTTTAGATCGAGTCTGTTCTTCATACCTATAGTCGATGAAAAAGCCAAAAAAATTAGGGTTAGTTCATCCTATCCGAACCAATCTGAGCCTTTGCATAATCTTTTCTGTATTTGCTTTGTTGAATTTGCGGTTGCATCATCGTGTCAAGTTGCTGGTCTTAGCGTCTAGTCCTTTAGAGTTTCGAGTTCTGTTCAGAGGTTGTCACGTCGCCGCTGTCATATATCACCACCGCATCATCATCATCGCTGCTGCCATATACCACCACCACACCAACTTCATCGTCACTGCCATATTCACCACCACATATTCACCACCAATCCGAGTCCATATACGCCACCACATATCCACCGCCATCACGCCAATCCGAGTCCAGCTGCAACATATATCCGCCACCAGTCCGATTTCCACCAGATTCATCGCCGCCACCAGTCCATGATTCCACCAGATTCATCTCCGCCACTAGTCCTAGTCCGAGTCCAGTAATTGTTGCTTTGTTTCCGATTTCCAGATCACGCGATACTCCGGGTCGTGACAGAGTCGGACTCCCCAACTTTTGAGCCATCTGCAGAAGAAAAATAGTTCCAAACTAAAAAAACTAAGTCTGGAAAATTTTGGCTAGGCACTTTTTAGACCATTTGTAGACTTTTTTGAAAAAAAATTGTTGCGGAGCAAAAAAAAAGTGAAAAAAAAAATTCAAAGAGTGCTCCTCCCTTGTTTACGTGCCACGCCGTGATTTTGGTCATGTTCTAGGCTCGCATCTCTAGTACGGTCTAGCCTAGGACCAGCATAGTACCATCATTGAGCGTTTATTCAACTTTGCATCTCTGAATTGATTATTGCTGACCTTTTTGCTACCATATTATAAGAGCATTACTAATAGAACCCTCAAACCCTCAAACCCTTATAGCAGTTTTAAGGGTTGAGAAGTGCCAGTTTTTTACACTTTTAAGGGTTGAAAAATAGGGGCAAAGACTAGAACCCTCAAACCCAACCCTTAAACTACTTTAAGGGTTGGATTTGAGGGTTCTAGTCTTTGCCTCAACCCCAACCTTTAAAACTGTCATTTCATATATCACAAATTTCATCACATTTCATCATATGACATATCACAAATTCCATCACATTTGACATAAAACAATAATCATTCTAGTTATTATTACAACACCGAATAAAACAATAATCATTCAAATTATTACAACAATGTTTGAGAAAATTACACTAATTGTTCGAATCAAATAGGACATAGAAAAGTAAAACAAAGATACATCATGGGCCAATGTGCCGCCCATCCAACTGCCAGTGGTGCTCTACTAGATCATCCCGGAGCCGACCATGAGTGGTTGCATCCTCAATCTCACGATGTGCTTGAAGAAAAGCATGTATGCGAGAAGGGTTTCTTTCCGATTGCACACGAGTACCAACATTGTCATAGAAACAAGGGAGGTTTAACCCTCTCTCATCCTCTAGGATCATGTTGTGTAGAATCACACAACATTTCATGATGTTCACCAAGGTTTTTTTTGTCCCAAAACCGAGCTGGACCACGAACTATGGCAAACCTTGCTTGCAAAACACCGAAAGCTCTCTCAATATCCTTGCGGGCTGCCTCTTGTGCCTTGGTGAAATGAGCCTATTTTCTTGTTAAGGGCACCCCATTTTTCTCCTTGATGGACTTCACAAGAGTTGCCCATTCGGGATAGATGCCATCGGTGAGATAGTATCCCATTGAGTACTCATTGTCCATGATTTTGTAGTTGCATTGTGGAGCATCCCCAGAAATTAATCTTTTGAACAAAGGAGATCTATTGAGGATATTGATATCATTGAGTGTTCCCGGCAACCCAAAGAATGCATGCCAAATCCATGTGTCCTGAGATGCTACGGCATCAAGCACAATGGTAGCATCACGACTTTTACCGCAATACATTTCGTGCCATGCCTTTGGGAAATTTTTCCACCTCCAATGCATGCAATCAAGACTACCTAGCATCCCCGGCCATCCCCTTTTTTCATTCATTTCCATTAATCTCTTTGTATATTCCTCGTTAGGTGCCCGAAGATACTGCTCACCATACAACCGCATGACCAACTTCGCAAACCTATGGACTGACTCCGTGGTTGTATCTTGCCCAATGCGAAGATACTCGTTGGTATAATCCGCGGGTATGCCATAAGAGAGTACCCGCATTGCCGCCGATATCTGTTGATATGCACTAAACCCCATGATACCGGCGGCGGATCTACGACGTTTAAAGTAATAGGAGGCGGCCTCACAATCGGTGACAATCTTCACAAACAAACTACGCCGCATTCGGTACCTTCTGTGGAAGAGACATGGAGGGTATGTAGGTACCTCCGCGAAGTAGTCTTCCATCAAATGCTCGGGTCCGAGAGCGCAGTTCTGGTAGATGGTGACTCGCCCCATCTTCAACCCTCTCCTTTGATCCATCAGCTTCACGCGGTTTTCGAACGATTGCACGTCGATGAGGAGGCTCATTATCTCAATGTCGTCATCTTGCAACAACTCGTCAATGTCCGAATCGTCGGATGACGACCAACCCAACGAATCAGACAACGAGTCCATGGCGTCGTTGTTCACCTCCATCTACACAGTACAACAAACAATAAATTGTGAGTGCCAACAATGAATCAGAAAGGAAAAAATAAAACAAAAAGAAAGAAAAGGAGGCATACCTACGGGGAGATCGGGGCGGCGGCACGGCTGCCTCTGGCCCGCCTGGCCTCTGGCGCGGTGGCTAGGAAAGCTCGAGGAGGCCTGAGGCCGGCCTGCCTCTGGACGCTGGGGGCGGGGGGCCGCTGGGGGCGGGAGGCGGCTGGGGGCGGGGGCGGGGAACGAAGGCTGAGGCGGGCGGCCGGGGGGCGGGGCGCGGCGGCTGGGGGAGGTGGAAGAGAGGAGGCGGGGCGGGAGGCCGGGGGGCGGGGCGCAGGGCGGGGCGGCTGGGGGCCGGGGCGTGGGGCGGGAGGCGGCGGGGAACGGCGGATCCGACGGCGGGGAGTGTGGCGCAGCCGGCGACGGCCGGCGTGCGTCGAAGGGAGGCGGGGGGCGGCCGGATTGGCAGCGGGCGACGGCCGGCGGCTTGGGAGGGAGGAGGCGGGAGGTTGGGGACGGGAAATTTCCCTCCCGCGCGACGGGGGAAGGGAGTGCGGGTTGAGGTCGAGTGCCCCTCTCCAACCCACACTTCTACAGATTGGAATTGGGTTTGAGGGTTGGACCCTTACTTTTTTGAGGATTTGAGGGTTTAGGGGTTCTAGTCTTTGCGTTTTTTTGTTGCAACCCGAAAAAAGCGGTTATTTTTGAGGGTTTGAGGGTTTAGGGGTACTACTAGTAATGCTCTAAGCCTTCCCAGCTCCACATACATCTACGTCGTGTGTTTGACTCTCCCTGGTAATCGCTCTATTCAAGCTTTGAGAGTTTTGACTACGACGGTTGCCAATCACTGCCTGCTGCTGGGTAAGAACTGGTAAGAATTTGAGATTTGCTTGATGGATTTGTGACATCCACCACCACCTCTTGTTAGTAGTCTGTAGGATCATATTCTTCTGTGTTTCTATTGCTACTAACCATGGCAGGATCACAAGCCGACGAGACTAACTGGGAGAACATGACGAATAAGGAGTTGCATGATAAATTTCAGCAAATGATGAGTGGACAGGTGCAAGATGTGCTAAACAGATTTGAAGAGGCCATGGAGACGATAGATGGCATGGAGAAGACGTTCGAAACAAAGCTCGATAGCAAGTTTAATGAATTGCTCGCGCGTCTTCCACCACCACTACCGGCTGCCCCTAACACACCTCTACAACAACAACAACAACAACAACAACAACAACAACAACAACAACAACAACAACGTCGCTTTCCAAATCAAGTGGGACGAGCACAGCGCGTTCCCATTGACCTTGGGCAAAATTCTGGTGCCGCTGTTGATGCTTCTACTGCTACTGCAGAGGTGGAGGACCATTACGAGGATGAGGTTGACGAAAATCAGAACTACGTGCAACCACTAGCACCACCACCACCAGGTCGTCCTCATGCATATCATCGCAACGGTAGGGCTGCACCACCACCTGAGGTACATGACCATCTTCCTAAACTAAAATTGAATATTTCACCAATTGAGGGTAAATATGTTCCTGATATATATCTTACTTGGAGTTAGAAACTGAACAACGATTTACATGTTTACAATATCCTGAGGAGAGACGTGTTCCTGCTGTTGTTTGTGCTTTCACTAGCTTTGCATGTATTTGGTGGTCTGAACATTGTAGATTATATCCTATTCAAACTACTTGGGCTGCTTTGAAAACTGCTATGCGTACTCGTTGGCTTCCACCATATTATCAATGTGAATTACTTCAAAAATTGCAGCGTTTAAGACAAGGAAAAAATTCTGTAGAAGAATATTATCAGGAATTACAAACTGGCATGATTAGATGTGGTATTGTTGAGGAGAATGAAGCTATGCTTGCATGTTTTATGGGTGGATTAAATAGAGATATTCGGACCATTCTAGAGTATAAGGAGTATACTAATATCACTCTTTTATTCCATCTTGCTTGTAAAGCTGAACGTGAAGTGTAGGATCGACATGCATTGGCGCGAACTAACTTTTCTGCAAGTCGATCTTCATCATGGATACCACGTGCATCCTCTACTTCCACACCACTAGTACCTCAATCAGGTGCCACCTCCAGGCATGATACAAGAAAGCAGGCACAACCACCACTATCTGCCAAGAGCACACCTGCTGGACGTGCGCAGAGCTCTTCTTCTTCTATGGCATCAACAGGGCACACAAGTGATATTATTTGTCGCCGTTGTAAGGGAAGATGCCATTTTGCGAGAGAATGCCAATCTCAGTGTGTGATGATTGCTACTGAGGATGGTGGGTATGAGTCCGTTAGTGACTATGATGAGGAGACTTTGGCTCTTATTACACGTGAAGAACACGGTGGAGATGATTCTGATCATGAGACGCAATACATGGCTCCTGAAGATGCTGACAGGTATGAATGTTTAGTTTCTCAACGTGTTTTGAGTGTGCAGGTCACATAAGCTGAGCAAAATCAGAGGCATAATATGTTCCATACAAAGGGAGTTGTGAAGGAACATTATGTTCGCGTCATCATAAATGGAGGGAGCTACAACAACTTGGCTAGCATGGAGATGGTGGAGAAGCTATCTCTCACCACAAGACCACATCCACATCCTTACTACATCCAATGGTTCAACAATAGCGGCAAGGTTAAGGTAACACGTACTGTTCGTGTGCATTTTAGTATCTCTACATGTGCTGATTATGTTGATTGTGATTTGGTACCTATGCAAGCATGTTCCTTATTACTTGGTAGACCATGGCAATTTGATAAAAATTCTGTACACCATGGTCAAAAAATCAGTATACCCTTGTTCATAAGGATAAAAATATTACTTTGCTTCCTATGACTCCTGATTCTATTTTGAAAGATTATATTAATAGAGCTAATAAAGCGAAACAGGAGAACAATAAGAGTGACAATCAGATTGTGGCAAAAGAATTTGAGCAACAAATGAAGCCTAATAATAAACCATCTAGTGTTGCTTCTGAAATTAAATTGAAAAGTGCATGTTTACTTGCCACCAAATATGATATTGATGATCTAGATTTTAGCAAATCTGTTTGCTATGCTTTTGTGTGCAAAGAGCCATTATTTTCATTCGAGGACGGGCCTTCCTCTTTGCCTCCTGCTGTCACTAACATTTTGCAGGAGTTCGCTGACGTCTTTCCACAAGACGTGCCACCGGGATTACCACCTATTTGAGGGATTGAGCATCAAATTGACTTAATTCCCGGTGCATCATTTCCCAACCGTGCGCCATACCGTACCAATCCAGAGGAGACGAAGGAGATTATGCATTGTCTCATCGTTATACTATGCTGTCACAACCTGACTTAATTCCCTATTATATAACGAATAGTAACCTTGACGCATAATCTCCTTTGTTTCCTCTGGATTGGTACGGTATGGTGCACGGTTGGGTAATGATGCACCGGGAATTAAGTCAATTTGATGCTCAATCCCTCGAATAGGTGGTAATCCCGGTGGCACGTCTTGTGAAAAGATGTCAGCAAACTCCTGCAAAATGTTAGTGACAGCAGGAGGCAAAGAGGAAGGCACGTCCTCGAATGAAAATAATGCCTCTTTGCACAAAAATGCATAGCAAACATATTTGCTAAAATCTAAATCATCAATATCAGATTTGGTGGCAAGTAAACATGCACTTTTCAATTTAATTTCAGAAGCAACACTAGATGGTTTATCATTAGGCTGCATTTGTTGCTCAAATTCTTTTGCCACAATCTAGTTTTAACTTTTATTTTTCTCCTGTTTTGCTTTATTAGCTCTATTAATATCATCTTTCAAAATGGAATCAGGAGTCATAGGAAGCAAAGTAATATTTTTATCCTTATGAACAAGAGTATACTGATTGTTTCGACCATGGTGTACATAATTTTTATCAAATTGCCATGGTCGACCAAGTAATAAAGAACATGCCTGCATAGGTACCACATCACAATCAACATAATCAGCATATGTAGAGATACTAAAATGCACACGAACAGTACGCGTTACCTTAACCTTGCCGCTGTTGTTGAACCATTGGATGTAGTAAGGATGTGGATGTGGTCTTGTGGTGAGAGATAGCTTCTCCACCATCTCCATGCTAGCCAAGTTGTTGCAGCTCCCTCCATCTATGATGACGCGAACAGAATGTTCCTTCACAACTCCCTTTGTATGGAACAAATTATGCCTCTGATTTTGCTCAACTTGTGTCACCTGCACACTCAAAACACGTTGAGCAACTAAACATTCATACCTGTCAGCATCTTCAGTAGCCATGTATTGCGTCTCATGATCAGAATCCTCTCCACCGTTTTCTTCATGTGTAATAAGAGCCAAAGTCTCCTCATCATAGTCACTAGCGGACTCATACCCACCATCCTCGGTAACAATCATCACACGCTGAGATTGGCATTCTCTCGCAAAATGTCCTCTTCCCTTACAATGACGACAAATAATATCACTTGTGTGCCCTGTTGATGCCATGGAAGAAGAAGAGCTCTGCGCAGGTCCGGCAGGTGCACTCTTGGCAGAGAGTGGTGGTTGTGCCTGCTTTCTTGTATCAGGCTGGAGGTGGCACCTGATGGAGGTGCTGGTGGACTGGAAGTAGAGGATGCACGTGGTGTCCATGATGAAGATCGACCTGCAGAAAAGTTAGTTCGCGCCAATGCCTGTCGATCGTGCACTTCACGTTCAGCTTTACAAGCAAGATGGAATAAACGAGTGATATTAGTATACTCCTTATACTCTGGAATGGTCTGAATCTCTCTATTTAATCCACCCATAAAACGTGCAAGCATAGCTTCATTCTCCTCAACAATACCACATCTAATCATGCCAGTTTGTAATTCCTGATAATATTCTTCTACAGAAATTTTTCCTTGTCTTAAATGCTGCAATTTTTGAAGTAATTCACGTTGATAATATGGTGGAACCCAACGAGTACACATAGCAGTTTTCAAAGCAGCCCAAGTAGCTGGAATAGGATATAATCTACAATGTTCAGACCACCAAACACATGCAATGCTAGTGAAAGCACAAATAGCAGCAGGAACACGTCTCTCCTCAGGATATTGTAAACATGTAAATCGTTGTTCAGTTTCTAACTCCCAAGTAAGATATATATGAGGAACATATCTACCCTCAAATGGTGAAATATTCAATTTTAGTTTAGGAAGATGGTCATGTACCTCAGGTGGTGGTGCAGCCCTACCGTTGTGATGATATGCATGAGGATGACCTGGTGGTGGTGGTGCTGGTGGTTGCACGTAGTTCTGATTTTGGTCAACCTCATCCTCGTAATGGTCCTCCACCTCTGCAGTAGCAGCAGGAGCGGCAGAAGCATCAACAGCGGCACCAGAATTTTGCCCAGGGTCAACGGGAATGTGTTGTGCTTGTCCCACTTGATTTGGAAAGCGACGTTGTTGTTGTTGTTGTTGTTCTTGTTGTTGTTGTTGTTATTGTAGAGGTGCGTTAGGGGCAGCCGGTGGTGGTGGTGGAAGACGCGCGAGCAATTCATTAAACTTGTTGTCGAGCTTTGTTTCGAACGCCTTCTCCATGCCATCTATCTTCTCCATGGCCTCTTCAAATCTGTTTAGCACATCTTGCACCTATCCACTCATCATTTGCTGAAATTTATCATGCAACTCCATATTTGTCATGTTCTCCTAGTCAGTCTCGTCGGCTTGTGATCCTACCATGGTTAGCAGAAATAGAAACACACAAGAATATGATCCTATAGACAGCTAACAAGAGGTGGTGGTGGATGTCACAAATCCGTCAAGCAAATCTCAAATTCCTACCAGTTCTTACCCAGCAGCAAGCAGTGATTGGCAACCGTCGTAGTCAAAACTCTCAAAGCTTGGATAGAGCGATTACCAGGGAGAGTCGAACGCACGACGTAGATGTATGTGGAGCTAGGAAGGCTTATAATATGGTAGCAAAAAGGTTCAACAATAATCAATTCAGAGATGCAAAGTTGAATAAACGCTCAACGACGGTACTGTGCTGGTCCTAGGCTAGACCATCGATGATTGGGTCAAGGCGTATTTTGTACAAATGGTGCGAGAAGTGTCCGGCCATTTAACATGTCGGAATCAATAGTGCGCAGCGTGCGGGT
Source organism: Triticum aestivum (assembly GCF_018294505.1). Classification (NCBI taxonomy): domain Eukaryota; kingdom Viridiplantae; phylum Streptophyta; class Magnoliopsida; order Poales; family Poaceae; genus Triticum; species Triticum aestivum. The sequence continues at coordinate 297,232,849 of NC_057809.1, forward strand.
CCTGAGAAATAAGTGTGAATACCATCAAGAAGAACGTATAAAGGTTACCCTACACACCTGTGTTGCTTGCCTCCGTTGTATTTTAGTCTTTCTAAAGGACTTGTCACCAGGCCCGCGAAAAAGGTGCCTGAAACAATAAAAAGAAGTAAAAGTATGTGTGTCCGGGATCGGTCTGGCCGAATTGTAGACCTCGGGTTATTTCGTGCCTCCGTCGATGTCCATGGAATTTTGAGTGCGTAATTGTGTACGCGTGGTACAAATGCCACTACCTCATTGGGGCTGGGACGGATGCCGAATTGCTAGTCAAGCTCTTGACGAGCCGCGTTGTCCTGTTGTAGTGTAGTCCAGACCAGTTTGATGGTGTCCAAGGGCTCGGTAGCTAGATTATAATGCTGCTTGAGAAGGACGCTCTATACTTCTGCTGCTAGGGCGGCGGTTTGCTCCTCTATTCGAAAGGAGTGTTCCGTATTGCCATTGACTGTTATGACGCCACGTGGATCGGGCATCTTGAGCTTGAGATAAGCATAGTGTGGCACTGCGTTAAATCTAGCAAACACGGTTCGTCCGAGCAGTGCGTGGTAGCCGTTGTGGAAGGGCACGATATTGAAGATTAACTCTTCGCTTCGGAAGTTGTCCAGAGAACCAAAGACCACCTCCAGCGTGATTGAGCCCGTAGAACGGGCCTCTACACCTGGTATGACTCCTTTAAAGGTAGTCTTTTTTGGTTTGATTCGTGCGGGATTAATGCCCATCTTCCGTACTGTATCCTGGTACAGCAGGTTGAGGCTGCTTCCACCATCCATCAGGACTCATGTGAGGTGGAATCCGTCGATGATTGGGTCAAGGACCAGTGGGGCCGAACCGCCGTGGCGGATACTAGTCGGATGATCTCGTCGATCGAAGGTGATCGGAAATTATGACCATGGATTAAATTTTGGGGCAACTGGCTCTACCGCGTAGACGTCCCTAAGCGCTCGTTTGCGCTCCTTTCTGGGGATGTGTGTGGCATATATCATGTTCACCATTTTGACTTGGGGGTGGGGGATTTCTTTTGTCCCTCTGTGTTCGGCTGCCGGGGCTCTTGATCCTTGTCCTCACTTTGTGATCCCTTTTCTTTGTTTTCCGCATTTAACTTGCCAGCCTGCTTGAAGACCCAACAATCCCTGTTGGTACGATTGGCTTGCTTATCCGGGGTGCCATGAATTTGGCACGGACGGTCAAGTATGCGGTCCAGGCTGTGATGTGGAGCATCCTTCCATCATCCCTATGGACTCTACACCGACACATCAAGCACCACGTGGACCTATGACAAGAGCGAGAACACGTGCTTTGGAAACCAAGGTGAACTCTTTCCTACTTAGCTTGCATATGGATACAAATGGAACATTGTTGCTACCTCACCAAGATATGCTATGTCTTATTAGGTACGAAGAGGAACACCACCAAGAGGCTCAGGAGCACCCCCAAGGAGAAGAGGAACCAACCCAAGGCCACACGGACCAAGACATCGTGCAACACCAGCAAAACTGGAAGTCCCAGGTGACCCTGTGCGCACGGGCCCCCGAGACCCCGTGCCCACGGGCTGTCCAGGAAGTTGGCGCTGGAGCACCCCATGCGCACGGGCCTGTACCTTGCCCACGGGACCCCCATGCGCACGGGCCCAACTTAACCCGTGCGCACAGGCCTCCTAGGATGGACGACTGAGATCCCCAAACCGAGCCCCTCTTCATCTCTTTCGACCCCAAGACTATATAAACCGTACCTAGGGCTAAGTTTAGGGTTAGCAAAGTATGAGATGAGATATTTGTGAGCTTTGATCCTACTAACTTCCCATTTGTGGAATCAAGACCCCTTTGGGAAGAATCCTAGTGGATTTCAAGACCTCCTCTAGGAGAAGACTATCTTCAAGACCTCATCTCCTAGGAGTGGGAAGAACTTTACCATTGTATCTTTCCTTTGATTATGCTTGTGACTTGTGGATCTTACTTTGCTATTCTAGTGGATGTGTGATTGGGGAATTGTTTGAGTGATTTCCTCTTTGTGTTCTTGTGAGTTTGCCCTTTTCCCCCTCCAAGTGTGAAAAGATCCCCCTCTAGGATTTCATCCTATACCTTTTGGTATCAGAGCCATGGTTTCTCACGAAATTGGAGCCCCCCTCTTTGTTTTCTAGCCTATTTTTGTTGATTTCGTCCTAAATTCGAAAATTCCCCAGCAAAAATAGCCCCAATTTTTTTGCGATTTGTTGGTTTTGATGATGTTTTGTTTGATTTGATCCATGGATTTTCTTGGTTTCAAGTGGATCTAGCTTTCCCCCATCTTTTCCCCACCATCCATCCCCATCATAGGATCATCAAGACCTCTCTCCTCATAGGATTGGGATGAACTAGTATCTTGTATCTTTCCTTTGTTGTTCTTGGATCATTGTCCTTATCTTGGAAAATACCCACGGATCCGGAGCTGTTCTTCCGCTCGCAGCACACCCCATGCACATGGGCCCTCAAGACCCCGTGCACACGGGACTCACTTACTCCGTGCGCATGGACCTTCCAGAAACTTTCGGCCATCTTTGTTTTGCACCATTTTGTATCCATACCAACACTCGTGTTCTTCCGCACTATTTCTCGTGGTTGTTTGAGTTTCGGACCGCGGTTTCTCTTGTGTCCTAAGGTGTTTAGGCTACTTAGGCGCATTTGGACATCATCATCGCCGCCACTCGTTCATCAACTCGAACGGTAACCTCGACGACATCTCACCCTTGCTTTTGCATTGATAACCCGAGCCATTTAGCGTCACTTACCCATTGAGACTAGCAAGTTGAGAATTGCCAGGCCACGCTTTTGTGCACCGTAGTGATCTTGTTACCATCTTAGTGCCATAAGTCTCTCCCGTGCATATCTTACATACTTGTCTCATATCATACTTGGCTCTAGCTTCAAAAAAAACAAGAAAAGCTTTTAGGCAAAAGAGGAGCAACAAAGAGCTTGTAAGCAATAGCATCGAGCCGTTTTGTATATCATCTTCGACACCTCATACGTAGCATAGTTGGGATTGAAGACGGCACGTTTCTCTTATAGGCTGGTGCACATGCGTATCTAGCCCATTTGAGCAATCTAGCTAGCGTCTCTCTAGTATTCGCACAACAAGAGCTTTTACCATGGTTGCACATTTTGAGCTCACCCCTTGGTTGTGCGGATCCCATCTATCTTCTCTGTGTGTGTTCCTAGTGATATCATTGGGTTTGATCTATTTGTTTTTACTTGCATTTTTGTGAATCTTCTCAACCTTATCGATATCTTGACTAACATTTGCTTGAAACTTTTGCCACAATCCTAACCGAGCTCCTCCATAAGCCTTTTACTTGTAGGTGTGAGAAACAATTCCCGGTACCAATTCCCCTATTATAGCATCGTGAGATCGTACTTGTTACATCCACAATCTTCGGAAAAGGTAACTTTGGTTTTGTTCTCTCATTTTTCCTACTCAACACCACTATCTCATGATGGATAGGCCAAGTACTTCTACCAACCCACTCTTCATGGAGCAAGATGACGACATGAACTCCTTCGTCACCAAGAGTCACCTCTTTGGTGCACAACGTGCTTTGCATCAAGAGCAACAAGCTATGAGTGACCGCATCGACAACCTTGCTGCTGACTTGTGACTTTCCGAGCAACATACAAGGGACTACTTCGACCACAAGCTCGACGATCACAAGCAAGAGAATGACGCAAGGATGGACGAAATTCATGCTTTGTTGCTCAACCGCTCGTCTTCCACTTCAAGAAGGAGCCGTTCAAGCCGCCACTCCGACTTCACCCTCTTCGGCTCAAGTACACCGACATTGAACACTCTTCGTCGAGACGCACGCACCGACTGTCAAGCAAGCCTCAAGCCACTTCGAGCACCGACTCTCAAGAGCGCCGACAATGTCAAACTCAAGAGGCCTTTGCGCTAGCACGAGAACGGCAACAACAACGCCAACATGAAGAGGAAGAACGTGCGCGTCTACACCAACTTGCGCAAGATGCCGAGACACAACGTCAAGAACAACAACTCCGTGACACTCAAGCACTTGCGGTGCAACAAGCTCTACGCGATTCGAGTCGAGATGTTGCCGACCGAAGCCGTCATGCCCGTGAACAAGATGAAGCACTTCGTGAAGAAATTCAAGAACAAAGATTTCAAGCTCGCGTGCATCGTCAAGTTCCTCCTCGAGATCGCGAAGCTCCCACTCAAGCTCGACAACACCATCAAGTTCATTGAGAGCATGAAGACAATGAACATCCTCCACGACAAGAGCAACATGAGGTTGACAACCCTCCACGTCAAGAGCACCACGAGTTGAACAATCATCTATAACATGGGCGTCATCAACCCCGACCCCAATACAATGAAGAGCAACACTATGGCAAGCTCAAGTTCACCATGCCCAAGTTCAACGGAAGCAACGATCCCGAAGAATATCTTTCATGGGCATTGAAAGTTGACAAGATCTTCCGTTTGCACAATTATGAAGAAGAGAAGAAGATCGCGATGGCATCCCTTGAGTTCCAAGACTATGTCCTTATTTGGTGGGAACAAGTCATTGAGCGCCGAGAGGCAAGAGGTGATCCACCCATCACTACTTGGGCGCAAATGAAAGATGTCATGAGAGCACGCTTCGTTCCTGCCTACTACAACCGCGACCTCTTCAAGAAACTCCAACAACTCAAGCAAGGAACCAAGAGCGTTAAAGAATACTACAAGGAGATGGAGATTGCAATGATAAGAGCCAATGTCACAGAAGACGATGAACAAACAATGGCACGCTTCTTGAATGGCCTCAACCATCCCATCAAGAACATCGTCGACTTCCAACCATACTCAAACCTCATCGAGATAGTGCACCAAGCCACCAAAGCGGAACGCCAAGTGCAAGATGATTTCAAGTATGCCAAGTTCTCGTCCAAGACCTACGGCTCCTCTTATCAAGCTCCCGCGACTTCGGCAACTCCTACCTCAACTAGAGCATCACCAAGTACCGGCGACAAGTCAAGTTACAAGAAGACTTCGACAAGCGCAAGTCGTCCTCCTACTACAAGCAACTTCAAGCCGAAAGCTTCATCATCATCTACCCCAACCGATGAGACCATTAAGACAAGTTCCATCAAATGTTTCACATGCGGAGGCCGAGGCCACAAATCCTTCCAGTGCACAAACAAGCACACCATGATCCTCAACGACGATGGAACCTATGACTCCATGAGTGAAGGAGAAATGGAAGCCCTTGAGCAAGTGGCCATGCACCGACAAGTGAACAACAAAGACGAAGATGATCAAGTCTTTTGTGATGAAGATTCAAATCCCGCTCTTGTTGTCTCCAAGGTCTTGACTCTTCAACACCAACAAGACGAAGATCAAAGATGACATATCTTCCACACAAATGCCGGCATCAACGGACGATCCGTCAAGGTCATCATCGATGGAGGTAGTTGCCACAACTTAGCAAGTGAAGAACTATGCTCCAAACTTCAATGGGTCAAGACGAAGCATCCTCACCCCTACATGGTTCAATGGATAAGTGACACCGGCACCATACAAGTCGAGCATCGAGTACAAGTCTCTTTCAAGATCGGCGCCTATGAAGACACTTTGGAGTGTGATGTCCTTCCAATGAACGTTTGCCACCTCCTTCTTGGACGGCCATGTCAATTTGACCGAGGTGTCATTCACAATGGGCGTACCAATCACTATAGCTTCAAAATGAAAGGGAAAGAGTTTGTGCTACGTCCTATGTCTCCAAGCCAAGTACTCACCGACAAGCAAAACACCCATCATGGAGAGAATAGTGAGAGAGTGAGCCACCAAAAAGAGAGTGAACGCCACAAGCCCAAATTGAGTGCCTCCACAATGAGCGACAAGAAAAACTTAGTCCTATTTGCCACCAAACGTGAGATGAGAGAAGTGTGTGAGAACCCATCAAGTGTCCTACACTATGTCCTATTGTGCAAGGACGAGGAACCAAAAACTAACACCTCTCACAATGTACCTTTGGGGTTATCTTCTCTATTGCAGGAATTTCAAGATGTTTTCCCCGATGAGCTACCTCCGGGACTACCTCCACTTCGAGGCATTGAGCACCTCATCGACCTCATCCCCGGAGCGCCACTTCCAAACAAAGCTCCCTACCGCGTCAACCCCGAAGAAACCAAAGAAATTCAAAGGCAAGTAAAGCATCTCATAGACCATGGTCATGTGCATGAAAGTTTGAGCCCTTGTGCCGTACCGGACATTCTTCCTCTACCACTACAAGAGCGCATCAACATGGACGCAAGCGACCAAGTGAACCACCTCAAGAAGATGCATGAAGATACAAGGCACACCTTAGAGCGCCAAGTACAATGACTCGCGACCAAGCGCAACGCCAACAAGTCCTCAATGGTGTTTCAACCGGGTGACCTAGTTTGGGTACATCTTCGCAAGGATCGTTTCCCCAAGGAACACAAGTCCAAGCTACTTCCAAGAGCCGATGGCCCATTCAAGGTACTCGCACGCTACAATGACAACGCCTACAAGGTCGACATCCCACGAGACAAGTACAATGTGAGCAACACATTCAACGTCAAAGACTTGGCCAAGTATCATGGTGATGAAGATCACGATCTGTGGACGGATCTCTCCCAAGGGGGGAGATGATGCGGAGCATCCTTCCATCATCCCCATGGACTCTACACCGACACATCAAGCCCCACGTGGACCTATGACAAGAGCGAGAACACGTGCTTTGGAAACCGAGGTGAACTCTTTCTTACTTAGCTTGCATATGGATACGAATGGAACATTGTTGCTACCTCACCAAGATATGCTATGTCTTATTAGGTACGAAGAGGAACACCACCAAGAGGCTTAGGAGCACCCCCAAGGAGAAGAGGAACCAACCCAAGGCCACGCAGACCAAGATGGAGTGCAACACCAGCAAAACTAGAAGTCCCAGGTGACCCCGTGTGCACGGCCCCCCGAGACCCCGTGCCCACGGGCTGTCCAGGAAGTTGGCGCTGGAGCACCCCGTGCGCACGGGCCTGTACGATGCCCACAGGACCCCCGTGTGCACGGGCCCAACTTATCCCATGCGCACGGGCCTCCCAGGATGGACGGCTGAGATCCCCAAACCGAGCCCCTCTTCATCTCTTTCGACCCCAAGACTATATAAACCGTACCTAGGGCTAAGTTTAGGGTTAGCAAAGTATGATATGAGATATTTGTGAGCTTTGCTCCTACTACCTTCCCATTTGTGGAATCAAGACCCCTTTGGGAAAAATCCTAGTGGATTTCAAGACCTCCTCTAGGAGAAGACTATCTTCAAGACCTCATCTCCTAGGAATGGGAAGAACTTTGCCATTGTATCTTTCCTTTGATAGTGCTTGTGACTTGTGGATCTTACTTTGCTATTCTAGTGGATGTGTGATTGGGGAATCATTTGAGTGATTTTGTCTTTGTGTTCTTATGAGTTTGCCCTTTTCCCCCTCCAAGTGTGAAAAGATCCCCCTCTAGGATTTCATCCTATATCAGGCTGGAAGGTCCTTCGTTGTTTCTTTTGTAGGGTTTCTTCCGTTGGCCGGACTTGGAGCCATTGAATCCGGTGTTGACTGTGGTGTCCTCGGTGTTGTCGCCATTGCTTGTGCGTTTGTGTCTATTGCGCCGGAGCTTGCCGGTGCTGTTCTTGGCCTCTGTGGGGCCTGCCTCGCTGGATGTGTTTTTGCTACGAGTCATCCAGCTGTCCTCGCCTGCGCAAAAGCGGGTCATGAGTACCATAAGGGCTGCCATTGACTTCGGCTTTTCTTGTCCGAGGTGGAGTGCTAGCCATTCGTCATGGAAGCTGTGTTTGAAGGCTGCTAGGGCATCGGCATCTGGACAGTCAATGATCTGGTTCTTTTTGGTTAGGAATCTAGTCCAGAATTTCCTGGCCGATTCTCCGGGTTGTTGAACTATGTGGCTTAGGTCATCGGCATCTGGTGGCCGGACATAAGTTCCTTGGAAGTTGTCGAGGAAAGCCTCTTCCAAGTCCTCCCAGCTGCCGATTGAGTTCTCAGGTAGGCTATTTAACCAGTGCCGAGTAGGTCCTTTGAGTTTTAATGGGAGGTTTGATGGCGTGGAAGTCGTCTCCTCGGGCCATGTGGATGTGGAGAATGAAATCCTCGATCCATACTGCAGGATCGGTTGTGCCGTCATATGATTCAATATTGACGGGCTTGAACCCCTCGGGGAATTCATGATCCAGTACTTCATCTGTGAAGCAGAGCGGGTGTGCGGCGCCTCTATATCAGGCCGCATCATGGCGGAGCTCTGAAGGTGATGAGGACATCAATACAATTGTTACACCCACAGCCCCTGCTGCTATACATACTGGACCAATTACTAGAGCTCGTGCACGCCAACTAAATTACCAGGTACTTTCGTTTCTTGGTAATGATTCTAATGTTCATGAGAATATGATGCTGCCTAAATTGGATACATTTGTTTTGCTTACAAATGAAGGGCCTAGCTTGGAGAAGGATGAACATTGGAGCAAGAACAAGCATGGAGATGATGGCATGCGCAAGGGGAACAAGAACGGAGTTACAAGTGATGATTTCAGGACTTTGAAGCCACCATAATGGGTGCATGAAACCTTGGACGAAATATACAAGATGCCACTTCATAAATTTCGTCCCGAGGCTATTTTAGGTGCTGCGTCACCTTATTATTGGGCCAGGCCCATGTAATTTCGAAATACATAAGTATAGGCTATTTTTAGAGTCCGTATGTGTGGGGAAACAAGAGATAGGGTTGATTTCGGACCCCTCCACCAAGGGCCACGAAATTCCCCCCTCTTCCTCCATATATACAGCCCTTAGGGCATCGTTTAGACTTTGGGTTTTGTTTAGATTAAAAGTTCGCCATAGCTGCAACTTCGCGTACTTCGTTTGTGTTCAACGACCAGACAAAGGCGTCACAGAGCCCCACCTTGATCAATAAAGCTTTCATCTTATATTCGCAATATCCAGATTGCAATCTTAGTTTCTTGCTTGTTCTTCGTTTGCTCGCAGGAAACAGACCCTCGTGGTCAGGTTGATCGTGCTCCGGCGTGGTCAATAACCTCTCAGAGTTGGTTTAGCAATTGCTAAGGCGCGACGTCCTCGCACGTTCGTAGTCGGATCGTCAAAGTCGACTTCCACCAAAGCGAAATCCACCATCTCATCGAAAGACGGGACACCTTTGCCTCTATCAAGTGGTATCAGATTTCCAGGTTGCTCGGTGAGATTTTACAGTTTTTCGTAGTTTAGATCGAGTCTGTTCTTCATACCTACAGTCCACGAAAAAGTCACACAAAAAAAATTAGGGTTAGTTCATCATATCCGAACCAATCTGAGCCTTTGCATAATCTTTTTAGGGTTTTGCTTTGTTGAATTTGCGGTTGCATCGTCGGTCCAGTTGCTGGTCTTAGAGTCTAGTCTTTTAGAGTTTCGAGTTCTGGTCATAAGTTGTCACGCCGCCACCGCACCATCATCATCGGCCCTGCCATCTACCACCACCGCTCCGAATTCGTATCCATATACCACCACCAATCCGTGCCCATATACCACCACCGATCCATATCCATATACTACCACCGCTACCACCACCGCTGCCATATACCACCACCATATATCCACCACCAATCCGAGTTCCTTGCTTATTAGGTTTGTTTTCGGGATCCATCTAGATTCTGATTCGTGTTTCCTTGCCGGAGTAGGTTTCGGAAAAAAAAAGAGTCGGGTAGCCACGCTCCGTTTAGGCCCAAAAATTTTCGAAAACGCATTTTTCGAAAAAATTTCTGGCTATCCTATTTTTAGGTGTTTCTGAGTGTTTTGAGACAGGTGCCATTATAGGAAGTTTTTTTGACCCGTTTCCAGTTTTTGGGTCCGGGCAGTCGAAAAAAAAAAATTGGTCGAAAAATTTCGTGCCCATCCTGTCAGTTTGAGCTAAGAAGAGTTTTGAGACACTCGCCATTATAGTGATTTTTCGCAAAAAAAAAACCAGCGCAAAAAAAAAGAGCGCAAAAAAAAAAGAGTGAAAAAAAAATTCCAGAGTGTGCTTTTCCCTTGTTTACGTGCCGCGCCGTGATTTTGTTAGTGTTCTAGGCTCGCGTCTCTAGCACAGTCTAGCCTAGGACCAGCACAGTACCGTCGTTGAGCGTTTATTCAACTTTGCATCTCTGAATTGATTATTGCTGACCCTTTTTGCTACCATATTATAAGCCTTCCCAGCTCCACATACATCTACGTCGTGCGTTTGACTCTCCCTGGTAATCGCTCTATCCAAGCTTTGAGAGTTTTTGACTCCAACGGTTGCCGATCACCGCCTGCTGCTGGGTAAGAACTGGTAAGAATTTGAGATTTGCTTGACGGATTTGTGACACCCACCACCACCACTTGTTTGTAGTCTGTAGGATCATATTCTTGTGTGTTTCTTTTGCTGCTAACCATGCCAGGATCACAAGCCGACGAGATTGACTGGGAGAATTTATCGAACAAGGAGCTTCATGATAAGTTTCAGCAAATGATGACTGAATAGGTGCAAGATGTGCTGAACAATTTTGAAGAGGCCATGGAGAAGATCACTGGCCTTGAGAAGACGTTCGAAACAAAGCTCGATAACAAGTTTAATGAATTGCTCGCGCGTCTTCCACCACCACCACCCGCTGCACCTAACGCACCTCTCCAACAACAACAACAACAACGACTACCTCCACGTCGCGAAGCAGACCTCCGCCGAGCAAGCCGTGTTCCTCTTGCGTTTGGCCAAACTGTTGGTGCTGCTGTTGATACTTCTGTGGCTCCTGCTGCTGATGCGGAGGAGGATGATTATGTGGGAGATTATGAGGATGAGGTTGATCAAAATCAACACTACGTGCAGCCACCTGTACCACCACCAGCAGGTCGACCTCAGGTATATATTCGTAATGGTAGGCCTGCACCACCACCTCAGGTACGAGATGATGTCCATATTCCTAAACTGAAATTGAATATTCCACCATTTGAGGGTAGATATGTTCCTGATATATATCTTACTTGGGAGTTAGAAACTGAACAACGATTTACATGTTTACAATATCCTGAGGAGAGACGAGTTGCTGCTGCCGTTTGTGCTTTCACTAGTTTTGCATGTGTATGGTGGTCTGAACATTGTAGATTATATCCTATTCCAACTACTTGGGCTGCTTTGAAAACTGCTATGCGTACGCGTTGGGTTCCACCATATTATCAACGTGAATTGCTTCAAAAATTGCAGCGTTTAAGACAAGGGAAAAATTCTGTAGAAGAATATTATCAGGAATTACAAACTGGCATGATTAGATGTGGTATTGTTGAGGAGAATGAAGCTATGCTTGCACGTTTTCTGGGTGGATTAAGTAGAGAGATTCAGACCATTCTAGACTATAAGGAGTATACTAATATCACTCGTTTATTCCATCTTGCTTGTAAAGCTGAACGTGAAGTGCAGGATCGACAAGCATTGGGGCGAACTAACTTTTCTGTAGGCCGACCTTCATCATGGACACCACGTGCATCTTCTACTTCAACTGCACCAGCACCTCCATCCGGTGCCACCTCCAGCCGTGATACAAGAAAACAGGCACAACCACCATTATCTGCCAAGAGCGCACCTGCGGGGCCTGCACAGCGTTCTTCTTCTTCCATGGCATCAACATGGCACACAAGTGATATTATTTGTCGTCGTTGTAAGGGAGGAGGTCATTATGCGAGAGAATGCAAATCTCCGCGTGTGATGATTGCTGCCGCGGATGGTGGATATGAGTCCGCTAGTGACTATGATGAGGAGACTTTGGCTCTTATTACACGTGAAGAACATGGTGGAGATGATTCTGATCATGAGACGCAATACATGGCTCCTGAAGACACTGACAGGTATGAATGTTTAGTTGCTCAACGTGTTTTGAGTGTGCAGGTCACACAAGCTGAGCAAAATCAGAGGCACAATTTGTTCCATACCAAGGGAGTTGTGAAGGAACGTTCTGTGCGCGTCATCATAGATGGAGGGAGCTGCAACAACTTGGCTAGCATGGAGATGGTGGAGAAGCTTTCTCTCACCACAAGACCACATCCACATCCTTACTACATCCAATGGTTCAACAACAGCGGCAAGGTTAAGGTAACACGTACTGTTCGTGTGCATTTTAGTATCTCTACATATGCTGATTATGTTGATTGTGATGTGGTACCTATGCAAGCATGTTCCTTATTACTTGGTAGACCATGGCAATTTGATAAAAATTCTGTACACCATGGTAGAAACAATCACTATACTCTTGTTCATAAGGATAAAAATATTACTTTGCTTCCTATGACTCCTGATTCCATTTTGAAAGATGATATTAATAGAGCTAATAAAGCAAAACAGGAGACGAATAAGAGTGAAAATCAGATTGTGGCAAAAGAATTTGAGCAACAAATGAAGCCTAATAATAAACCATCTAGTGTTGCTTCTGAAATTAAATTGAAAAGTGCATGTTTATTTGCCACCAAATCTGATATTGATGAGCTAGATTTCAGCAAATCTGTTTGCTATGCTTTTATGTGCAAAGAGGCATTATTTTCATTCGAGGACGTGCCTTCCTCTTTGCCTCCTGCTGTCACTAACATTTTGCAGGAGTTCGCTGACGTCTTTCCACAAGACGTGCCACCGGGATTACCGCCTATTCGAGGGATTGAGCATCAGATTGACTTAATTCCCAGTGCTTCACTGCCAAACCGTGCACCATACCGTACCAATCCAGAGGAGACGAAGGAGATTATGCGTCAAGTACAAGAGCTTCTCGACAAAGGTTATATACGCGAATCCCTTAGTCCTTGTGCTGTTCCTATTATTCTAGTGCCGAAAAAGGATGGTACATCACGTATGTGTGTTGATTGTAGAGGCATTAATAATATTACTATTCGTTATCGTCATCCTATTCCTAGGCTAGATGATATGCTTGATGAATTGAGTGGCTCTACAATATTCTCCAAAGTTGATTTGCGTAGTGGCTACCATCAAATTCGTATGAAATTGGGAGATGAATGGAAAACAACATTTAAAACTAAGTTTGGATTATATGAGTGGTTAGTCATGCCTTTTGGGTTAACTAATGCACCTAGTACTTTCATGAGATTAATGAACGAAGTTTTACGTGCTTTCATTGGACGATTTGTGGTAGTTTACTTTGATGACATATTGATTTATAGCAGATCTTTGGAAGAACATTTGGAACATTTACGTGCTGTTTTTATTGCTCTACGTGATGCACGTTTGTTTGGTAACCTTGGGAAGTGCACCTTTTGCACCGACCGAGTATCTTTTCTTGGCTATGTTGTTACTCCACAGGGAATTGAAGTTGATAAAGCCAAGATTGAAGCTATTGAGAGTTGGCCGCAGCCCAAAACGGTCACACAAGTGAGGAGTTTTCTTGGCCTCGCTGGATTCTATAGGCGTTTTGTGAGAGATTTCAGCACCATTGCTGCACCTCTCAATGAGCTTACAAAGAAAGATGTGCCTTTTCTTTGGGGTACCGCACAGGAAGAAGCCTTCACGGTATTGAAAGATAAGTTGACACATGCTCCTTTACTCCAACTTCCTGATTTTAATAAGACTTTTGAGCTTGAATGTGATGCTAGTGGAATTGGATTAGGAGGTGTGTTATTACAAGATGGCAAACCTGTTGCATACTTTTCTGAAAAATTGAGTGGGCCTAGTCTGAATTATTCTACTTATGATAAAGAATTATATGCTCTTGTTCGGACTTTAGAAACATGGCAACATTATTTATGGCCCAAAGAATTTGTTATACATTCTGATCATGAATCTTTGAAACATATTAAAAGTCAAGCTAAACTGAATCGTAGACATGCTAAATGGGTTGAATTCATTGAGACTTTCCCTTATGTCATTAAACACAAGAAGGGAAAAGAAAATGTTATTGCTGATGCATTGTCTCGTCGCTATACTATGCTTTCACAACTTGACTTCAAAATATTTGGTTTAGAGACCATCAAAGATCAATATGTGCATGATGCTGATTTTAAAGATGTAATGCATAATTGTAAAGAAGGAAGAATGTGGAACAAGTTTGTTGTTAACGATGGATTTGTGTTTCGTGCTAACAAGCTATGCATTCCAGCTAGCTCCGTTCGTCTTTTGTTGTTGCAGGAGGCGCATGGAGGAGGATTAATGGGACACTTTGGCATGAAGAAGACGGAGGACGTACTTGCTACACATTTCTTTTGGCCAAAGATGAGACGGGATGTTGAGCGTTTTATTGCTCGCTGCACTACATGTCAAAAAGCTAAGTCACGACTCAATCCACATGGTTTATATATGCCTTTGCCTGTACCTAGTGTTCCTTGGGAGGATATATCTATGGACTTTGTTTTAGGTTTACCTCGAACAAAGAAGGGGAGGGATAGCATATTTGTTGTCGTGGATAGATTCTCGAAAATGGCACACTTTATACCATGTCATAAAAGCGATGATGCTGTTAATGTTGCTGATTTGTTCTTTCGTGAAATTATTCGTTTGCATGGTGTGCCAAATACTATTGTTTCAGATCGTGATACTAAATTTCTTAGCCACTTTTGGAGATGTTTATGGGCTAAGTTGGGGACTAAACTGCTTTTTAGTACTACTTGTCACCCCCAAACTGATGGACAAACTGAAGTAGTCAATAGAACGTTGTCTACTATGCTTAGGGCTGTTTTGAAGAATAATAAGAAAATGTGGGAGGAATGCTTGCCTCATATTGAATTTGCTTATAATCGTTCATTGCATTCTACTACTAAGATGTGCCCTTTTGAAGTTGTGTATGGTTTCGTACCTCGTGCACCTATTGATTTGTTGCCTCTTCCATCTTCGGAGAAGGTTAATTTTGATGCTAAACAACGTGCTGAATTGATTTTAAAAATGCATGAGTTAACCAAGGAAAACATTGAGCGCATGAATGCTAAATATAAACTTGCTGGAGATAAGGGTAGAAAACATGTTGTGTTTGCACCTGGAGATCTTGTTTGGTTACATTTGCGTAAGGATAGATTTCCTGATTTGCGCAAATCAAAGTTAATGCCACGTGCTGATGGTCCCTTTAAGGTGTTAGAGAAAATAAATGATAATGCATATAAACTTGAGCTGCCTGCAGATTTTGGGGTTAGTCCCACTTTTAACATTGCAGATTTGAAGCCTTATTTGGGTGAGGAAGATGAACTTCCGTCGAGGACGACTTCATTTCAAGAAGGGGAGGATGATGAGGACATCAATACAATTGTTACACCCACAGCCCCTGCTGCTATACATACTGGACCAATTACTAGAGCTCGTGCACGCCAACTAAATTACCAGGTACTTTCGTTTCTTGGTAATGATTCTAATGTTCATGAGAATATGATGCTGCCTAAATTGGATACATTTGTTTTGCTTACAAATGAAGGGCCTAGCTTGGAGAAGGATGAACATTGGAGCAAGAACAAGCATGGAGATGATGGCATGCGCAAGGGGAACAAGAACGGAGTTACAAGTGATGATTTCAGGACTTTGAAGCCACCATAATGGGTGCATGAAGCCTTGGACGAAATATACAAGATGCCACTTCATAAATTTCGTCCCGAGGCTATTTTAGGTGCTGCGTCACCTTATTATTGGGCCAGGCCCATGTAATTTCGAAATACATAAGTATAGGCTATTTTTAGAGTCCGTATGTGTGGGGAAACAAGAGATAGGGTTGATTTCGGACCCCTCCACCAAGGGCCACGAAATTCCCCCCTCTTCCTCCATATATACAGCCCTTAGGGCATCGTTTAGACTTTGGGTTTTGTTTAGATTAAAAGTTCGCCATAACTGCAACTTCGCGTACTTCGTTTGTGTTCAACGACCAGACAAAGGCGTCACAGAACCCCACCTTGATCAATAAAGCTTTCATCTTATATTCGCAATATCCAGATTGCAATCTTAGTTTCTTGCTTGTTCTTCGTTTGCTCGCAGGAAACAGACCCTCGTGGTCAGGTTGATCGTGCTCCGGCGTGGTCAATAACCTCTCAGAGTTGGTTTAGCGATTGCTAAGGCGCGACGTCCTCGCACGTTCGTAGTCGGATCGTCAAAGTCGACTTCCACCAAAGCGAAATCCACCATCTCATCGAAAGACGGGACACCTTTGCCTCTATCAGAAGGAGTCCATCTGTAGCATTCGGCCCGAGCGTGGTTAGGGTTTGTCATGTCTGAATAAGTAGCCGTCGTCGCGCCTCGAGGCACATCCTCGTGATCCATAGATCGATCTTGTGTGTCCTGCTCTACTATCCAGGGTCTGTCGGAGGTCGTACATATGACTCCGGACTCTTCTATCCCTATTTTGACGAGGTGGTGGGGCGGTCTGCTGTTCGGCCTGAGTTGCCGCTTTAGCTCGACCACGGGTGGCCGTTCCGCCACCCTATCCCGACCACGTGGTGGTCGATGCACATTACGCGAGGGAGATATATGCTCCGACGCCTCCTCATTGAATTGAGGTAGCAGTCTGCGTTTCGGGTAGCTCTTGGCTGGGCGGTTGAGGCCGTATTCCTCGGCTGTCAGGACATCAGTCCATCTGTCGACGAGCAGGTCTTGTTCTGCTTGAAGCTGTTGTTGTTTCTTTTTCAGGCTCCTTGCAGTGGCTATGAGTCGAAGCTTAAAGTGCTCCTGCTCGAGAGGATCCTCATGCACGATGAAGTCTTCGTTGCCAAGGCTTGTCTCCTCCTCGGAGGGCGGACGGTAACTATCATCCTCCGGGTCATCTTCTATGTCCTGTTTGTCAGGGTTATCTTGCCTGCTGTCATGTTCCTGTTCGGATGTAGCCCCGATGGGGTCTTCACTATTTTTGGCGTCGCCCGGAGTACTATTTTATCCGGTGCCAGTGTTGCCATCCTTTGAGCGGCGGGGCTTGGGGCGGCGTTTGGGCCGTCAGCGTTTGGACTGTGTCTCAGAGGTTTTGTTTACATCCGGCTTTACTTTGTCGTCGCCAGATCCTTTAGGTGTATCAACCATGTACATGTCGTATAAAGAGGTGGCCGTCCAATGTCCAGTGAATGGCGGGTCTTGGCCTTGCTCCTTGTCGGCATCATCGTCCATACTGTCGATGTCTTCGGAGCCATAGCCAAGCACGTCGGTTAAGTCATCGACGGTGGCTATGAAGTGGGTGGCGGGTGGGAAGAGGAATTCCTCATCATCCGTCTCTAGCTCGAATCGGACATAGTTCGGCTGTGAGTCCTTTTCCAAGGACAAATTCTTTAAAGATTTTAGCATGTCACCCAAAGGCGAGTGTTGGAACACGTCAACGATGCTGAACTCGAAGATCGATAACCGATCTAGCTCGATGTCCGCGGGTGTACATAGTCCGGAACTTATAGCCGAAGACGAGTCCGAAGTTCTGTTAAAGCGAATATCGCAGGGCGTCGAGTCCATGTGCGGCTCCAGCACCGTGGACTCTGAGGCCTCGGATGGCTCGATCTGCTTTGGCTCTAAGGTCATTGCAGCCGCAGGAACCATCTCCTGGGTGTGATCCGATGACAGATTTAAGTCACGTTCATCGGGATGAGGGGGAGCGATCGCCGCAGGCTCAAGTCCCTCGAAGATTAAGTCTCCACGAATATCCGCAGCGTAGTTCAAGCTTCCGAATCCGACCTGATGGCCAGGGGCGTAGCTGTCGATCTGCTCCAAATGGCCAAGCGAGTTGGCCCGCGGTATGAAGCTACCGAACACGAGGATCTGTCCGGAGGGAAGGTTCCTCCTCGGACAGCGTCATTATTGACGATTGAGGGGCCATCGAACCTTTTGTCGATGACACAGTGGAACTCTCAATGAAAGCACCAATGTCGGTGTCAAAACTGGCGGATCTCGGGTAGGGGGTCCCAAACTATGCGTCTAGAATCGATGGTAATAGGAGACAGGGGACACGATGTTTACCCAGGTTCGGGCCCTCTCTATGGAGGTAATACCCTACTTCATGCTTGATTGATCTTGATGAATATGAGTATTACAAGAGTTGATCTACCACGAGATCGTAATGGCTATAGCCCTAGAAGTCTAGCCTATGAATATGGTAATGAGTATATGTCGTGTCCTTTCCAGACTATCCCCTTCAGTTTATATAGACACCGAGAGGATCTAGGGTTTACATGGAGTCGGTTATATAAGAAGGAATATTCGGTCGCCAAGCTTGCCTTCCACACCAAGTAGAGTCCAATCCGGACACGGTGCAGTCTTCGGCCTTCATGTCTTCACAGCCCATCAGTCCGGCCCATGGATAATAGGCCAGACGCCCGAGGACCCCTTAGTCCAGGACTAACTCAACTACCCCCGGGAAATTTTATCTTCCATCGGTAGTAGTTACCACCACTTGAGTTTTGTATTTTGTATGTAGCAGCTATCAAATCGAAGAGTATGTACACGTAGTATGTAGTATATAAGAATGTTTAAGTAGTACATATGGTACTTTTTTGGTATATGTATCGTATTTTGAGTATGACCCTTTTAACATACAAATATATACGTATTCCACAATTATAATAAAACGAGAAAGCTATTTTCCTGCTAGTCTGCCGTTTGCTTCAGATCCGAACGATCTAGATCTCGTTCATTCCGGATCAAACGGTAGTCAACGCCAGCTTTGAAGCGAGAAAAAGAAACGAGCGAGGATGAGAATCGAACCCCCGACCTCCTGTAGGCAAGCCTCCGCACTAACCATCTCACCAAGACTTCGTTGTTGTTAAAACTGTGAAAGCTTGTTATTTAATGCGTAGTGGATCTTTGTTTGTGATTAAAAATCTGAACAACTAGCTAATTTAATGCCGCATTTACTGGAAAGATTTTCAGAAACTTTGACGCCCGCGATTTTTTCTCTGGATTGGATCCATCACAATTTTTTCTATGTGCTAGATCTATCGATAGACCCTATTTACAAGGATTTTTTAGTCAAAAAAATTGATGCTGAATATGAGATTCGAACCCACACCAAGTAGCTGACATGAAACACTTACTAACCAGCTCAATTAGACTAATTGTTTGTAAAAGCAAGCACGTCACACTCTTTTGACCATTCCCCGATGTTTTCTTTTTCTCTTTTCTTTGAGGAATCTCCATCACTCTCTCGCCCCCCTATTTATTTCTTATTCGTGTTATTTATCTTTTTATAAACACAAGATGATGAGGATTCATAGGAAATAATCTTAGATCGAGAAAAAAAATGTTCAATCAATGATCTGATTTGTGGAAATGATGCTTTAGTGTGCACTTGATTTGAGAGGGATTGAGTAGATTAGGAATCTCCAACGTCCGTCCTCCCGCACCAAACTTTTCAAGAATGGACAAGATGCACCATCCCACAACATGGTTATTATGTAGTTACCGGGCTAGATGTACTATAGTTACCAATATGATTACTATGTAGTTATCGGGCTAGATGTACTAAAGTTATCAACATGGTCATTATGTAGTTACCGGGCTAGATGGACTATAGTTATCAACATGGTTATTTTTGTATTATTGGGCTACATGCGATATAATACACCCCACGGAAGCTTATGTGTAAATAGCATGATAATTTACACATCACAGACCTGATAACACATGCACAAATAGTGATAACTTTTACCCGAGGGAAAAAGTTGTTTGGAACCATCCCCTCGTAGCTTATGTGTAATAAGCATGATAATTTACACACCACAAACCTGATAGATCATGGGTATGTTTGGTTGGAGACTAATTCGGCCTAGCCAAAGTGTGGCCAGCCACAAAAGTATGGCAAGCCACAAAAGTGTGGCTGAAAAATTGGACGCCGAACTTTGGCAAAAGTTGGCAAAAAAATTGTCTCTATGACAAATGAGCCATAGGGGCAATAAAGTGTGGCAAGCCAAAGTGTAGCAAAAACCAAATACATGCCAACTAAACTGTGGCTGCCAAACTTTGGCTTGGCAAACGTGGTTGTAAACCAAACAACCCCTATGCACAAACACCGTGATAATTTTTACCCGAGAGAAAAAGGTTGTTGAGAACATTGCTGATAACTTATGTGTAAATAAAATTCTAATGTATGCACTGTAGAGTTGATAACTCACATACAAACGTCGTGTTTACTTTTTGAACCGGGTGAAAAGTTGTGGAAAACATACTCTGATAACTTCTACCTAGATAGCATGATACTCCCTCGGTTAAAAAATATAGTGCATCCTCGGTTTCCGCGCTTCAAGTTTGACCATAAATTTAACCAACGAGACCTACTGCAGCGGGATAAAAAATTATACCATTGAATTCGTATTTGAAAGAAGTTTTCAATTATATAATTTTTGTTCCCGCCGCAGTCGGTCTTGTTGGTTAAATTTATGGTCAAAGT
Source organism: Triticum aestivum (assembly GCF_018294505.1). Taxonomy (NCBI): domain Eukaryota; kingdom Viridiplantae; phylum Streptophyta; class Magnoliopsida; order Poales; family Poaceae; genus Triticum; species Triticum aestivum. The sequence continues at coordinate 297,253,250 of NC_057809.1, forward strand.
TGAACCTCGGAACGCGTGAGTTCACTATATTTTGGAACAGATAGAGTAATATACACACCTCGGCGTGATAACTCACCCAGAAACACCATGGTAACTTTGATCAAGAGAAAAAGTAGTTGTCAAAACCATACCCCTAATAATTTCTGTGGAAATAGCATGGTAATATACTCATCGCGGACATGTTCTACGCACAAACATCTCGGTAACTTTTACCAAGAGATTTTTTGTGGAAATCATACCCTTGGTAACTTTTGTGGAAAAAACATGACAATATATGCACCATGGACATGATAACTCAAGTACAAACAACATGCTAACTCTTTAACCCGGTGGAAAAGGTTGTTGCAAATATGCCCCAGTAACTTATGTGTAAACATGATAATATACAAACCACATACCTGACTGACGCACAAACACCGTGGTAAGTTTGACCCCATGGGGAGGAGAAGTTGCTTCAAACATACCATTGATAACTTATCTGTAAATAGCGTGGTAATATATGGACGACAAGTGTGACAACTCATGCACAAACACTGCGGTAACTTTGTCCTGATAAAAAATATTGAGAATGTGTCACGGTAACTCGTGTGTAAAAATCATGATAAATATATACAAACATGAGAGCTCATACCTTTTCTGGCCTAGGCCTGATAACTATTTGCAAACAAAAAGGTCATCATAACATATCAACATGGGATTTAGTTTTGTAGGTCTCATCACAATGGATTTTTTATGTGAAAATGATTTTTCGATCGAATCGACGGTTTGAGCTATAAAACATTTTAAAGATTTGAAATATGTACAATCCAGGCTGCATCAATTTTTTTCATTCTAGTGCATGCATCCATGTGCTAGTGAAGGGAAGATTACAAGACCTATTTTTTATGTCCTGATAATTTATATGTAAACAACATGATAAGTTACACTACAAAATACAGTCACATCCGTGACATTTTGGGCTGAACAAATTTTTTCTTGTCATGCTTATGACACTTCTATGACGATAATTATGACAAAACCCGGTATCATCATAGATGTGGTGGGATCCTACTTCTATGATAATAAATCATGACAAAAAATGGGCTTTTCGTCCTGGGCGGGCTGGAGACGCACCTGCATGACATTCTTTGGGCTCTCCATGACGGAAAAAATCATGGTAGAAACATGGGCGCGGAAAATTTCGGGGAGTTCCTAGTTACGGTGGGTGGTCGGGACCAAGCGATGCATGGAGGTTTGCGCATTTCTCTCGTACACGTACGCGTGTGTGTGCGAGTCGTTGCGCTCTAACTGAACCTGAGCGATAGCACCAGCTACGTTACTGAACCCCGACCGATCCCTTGTTGTTAACTAAACCCAAGTTATTTCTTTGCTACTGCTGCTAAGTGAAGCCGATCGAAGCTGCCTCTTGATGAATAGTCCCCGGTGGGGGTTGGATGACAGTTCTCAGTGGGGGTTGGATGAACAGGATCCCATGGTAGTAGAGGTTGTTGCCGCTGGATGAACATGACCCCAATCAAGGAGGTGGGCTGGATGAACAGTAGCCGTTGGAGGGCCCCGTGGAGAGCTGGTTGAACAGGACCCCGTGGAGGGCTGGTTGAATAGTAGCCGGTGGAGGCTGGATGAACAGGACCCCATGGAGGGCTGGTTGAACAGTAGCCGGTGGAGGCTGGATGAATAGTACCCCATGGATGAACAGTAGCCCGTGGAGTCCCGTTTTGCGGTATGCCACACCCCTCCCAATGAACAGGACCCCGTTTCGACCCTAGGCGCTCCAACACAAGTTCATTACCTCTATTTTGCGGTACGCCAGACCCCTCCCGATCAACAGCACCCTATTTCGACCATAGGCACTCGAACAGAAGTCTGTTTCCTCCGTTTTGCGGTATGCCAGACCCTTCCTGATGAATAGGACCCCATATTGACCGTACACGGTCGAAGAGAAGGTTGTTTCCTCCGTTCTGCGGTATGCCAGACCTTGTTTCGGTTGTTCTGTCCAAGCCAGTTGGCTCCCATGAACAAGCGATGCTGTTTACTCCATTCCGACCTAGCCGGTTGGCTGCCGATGAACAGAACGACATCGTTGTACGTGTTAGAGACCCCGCCCGTATGTATGTACATAACCATATTTACTATCTTGTAGCGTGACCGTACGTACATGTACACGATATAGACGGGACTGCGTGACATGCTACGTCAGCGTCTCTACTTCAACATGTGTTGCTCCTTACTCGGCCACGGTACGTTGTTGTAGAGAGAGTGATCGACCGCTATGTACGTACACGTTCGCAGTCGGACAGATAATGCTACCTTCGCTTCAACCTGGTGGGTCCCAGCTATCACGAGGTAAGAAGGCAGTTCCTTCCATGGCAAGATAAAGCCGGTGGGTCCCAGCTGTCAGGGGGGACATTTTTTGGGAAATACAGAGGCCCTTACGGTAGGTCCGAGGTGTCAGGTCGAGGAATCATTATTTTGCGCGTAATAAGGAGGCACTTCCTTGCGTGCGGCCATGGATCCAGGTGTCAGCTTCTCCACTTACAGTCCTCTTCTGATGGCTGTCGTTCATTGACCGCGTTGATGACGTCGTACCGCCTGAGAGCACCAAGGTGGTGGACGACGACGCGATCTAGCAACGGAACAACCCGGAGCCGGGGAATGCGCAGCAATGGATGCGCACATGGAGGGTAGTACGAGGGTTGACTACTTCGGCTGCGGTTTGAGGCTGCCGTCTCCGAAGAATAACAGGGGGTGTGGGTGAGTAGAGGGCAGGCCTGGCCAGCGGTGGGAGTACGGTGGGGCGGTGAGTCCTGCGTGGTAGCATAGCTGACCATGGGAGGTAGGAGCAGGCGGCACGACCGCGGCTGGTTTGAGCGGTAGGAGCAAGAAGACCAGAGGTTGAAGAAGCACAACGACCGTTGGATGGACATCGTACAGTAACCGCAGCTAGAATCGTTTATATTGACTAAGTTGACAAAGCCCTGCGTCCGCGTCGACTAAGTAGGCCCACAAGTCGGCCTCCAAATATGGTGGGACCGACCTAGCGGCGGGGGTATTCATTATTTTTGTACGTAATAGCTGGTGGATCCAAGCTGTCAGCGGGGGGAATGTTTTTTCATCAAATACAGAGTCCCTTCCGGTGGGTCCCAACTGTCAGGAGGAGGAATCATTATTTTTCACATAATAAGGTGATAGAGGCGGGGGTCCCGATCTTTCGATGAGATGATAACTATCGATTTGGTGGAGTCGACTTTGACTGTAGCGACCAGACCTCAACCAGTCTGATCTCTGTGCTCTGGTGTCATCCCTGGATCAGTAATGCTGACACCACACAGTACTCGGAGGATTTATAACAGAGTAGCAATCACACACTTATTACATCGAGTGTCTCCATAGAGAACTTATTACAATAAATATGGCTTAAGGCCATCTAATAACGATAACAACGGAAGGCTTGGAAGATAAGTGAGTCCATCAACTCCAACGGCATCACTGAGTATAGAACCACGACCTAAAAACTCCTTAATCATCGTCTGAAAAGTCTGCAACATTAATGTTGCAGCCCGAAACGGGTCAGCACATGGAATATGCTGGCAAGCTAACACATAGAGAATAATGGAATGAAACAGCTATACTATATGCATATTTGGCTGGTGGAAAGCTCTATGGTTACAGTTTTGCGAAAAGCCAATTTTTCCCTACTACAAAGGAATAAATTTAATTACTATCATGGTGGTTGTTAAACATTGAGAATGGTTGACAACATTCTCAATCCCAATTAAGCATCATCATTAAACAAAGCCCAACAAAATTAATTTAGGGTAACATGTTGAGATTCACATGATAATCCAGGTACTAGATACTCCAGATGTCCATAACCGGGGACACGGCTAACCATGATTAGTTTATTACACTCTGCAGAGGTTTGCGCACTTTTCCCCACAAGACTCGATTGCCTCCGTTTGGTTTCTCGCACTACATGGTGTTTGAGAAGACGGATGACCGAGACATAGTCTTTCAGAAGCGCTAGCACCTTACGATCGGGTAGACCGTACCACCTACATCCCCTACATCTACTAGTCTACCACTCTAAGAGTTCACACGACTTAGTCAACTATGCTAGAGCCCATAATAGCTTGTGGCTGCACACGGAAGTTTCTAGTATGAATAGTCTCATGATCCCTTTGAGCCTGGGTGGCTGTCCAAAAGAAAACAGGCAAGTCCTGGAATACCCAGGTGCCTCAATCCAGCCAGATGTGTGTTTAAGTTGCCACCTTAGATAAACCATTAATTAACAATCTCACATTTGTCATGGATATCACTCACCCAATCCACGTCTACTAGCATAGCAGGCATAATAAGCAAACGTAGAAGTAACTCCCAAAGGTTTGACAATAAACAGGTAATAGGTACTACCTCAATTACTTCCCATCCCACAATTTAATTAGATCCTAATCATGCAATGTGTGAGGATGGATCTAATGCAATAAAACTGGGTAGTAGGAAAGGTATGATCAAAGTGTTACTTGCCTTGCTGATGATCCGAGAAACCTAGCGATTCGAAGTAACAAGCGTCGCACTCCGGGTACTCTATCGCAAACAAACAAACAAGCATACAGTAAGTACTCATCTAATGCACGGGTAAAACTCAAATAAGAGACCTAACCAGAAGGTGCAACTTAAGAACACCGGTTTGCAAAAAGAATCCAATCGAATGAAGAAACGAAAGTCAAACGGCGAAAGAAAACAACTTCGTTCTACTAATCTGGATCTAGGGCAAATTTTACAGTAGCAAAAACTTGTTTAAGTTGATTAAACAGATAGAGGGTTTCGAGACGAAACTCTAGGCGCTTGACTCGCCTGATTCCGATAAACGAGCGAAAAGTTATACTAAAAAGAAAATCGGATCAGGAATCGCGATCAAAAAAATCGCGGATTAAATCCGAGAAAAAAAAACGACGAACGTTCGCTAGAACGAACGAACGGACGAACGCTCGCTATTTAAATAAACCAGAAAAACCGATCTATTTAAAAAAACCGAAATAAAAAACCGACGAAAAACCGACGGAAAAACCGAACGGTTTTTCGAAAAAAAATAAAAAAACTGGCGCAGAAATCGAGGCAGCGAACCTCGGGCGGCGTGTGGCGGCGGCGGCGGTGCTGGGGCGGCTTGGGGCGGGGCTAGGGTTCGGCTGGGCCTCTAGCCCAGCTTATATGGCCTAACGGGCCGGGAGTCCTAGTCGGACACGGCCCTAGGTCGGTTCGCTGTTCTTTTTAAATAATTACGTGCAAAAGAAAAATAAAAAGAAATACTAAATGCACTCCAAAAATTCTGAAATAAATTTTCCCGGGCTTCTAAAATCAAGGCGCACAAGGTGAACATTTATTTAGGGCCTAAATGCAATTTTGAAAAACGCACATTTTTCCTAAATTCAAATAAAATAACGAAAAACTACGAAATAAAATCTTATTTGATTTTATTATTAAATCCTCAATATTTATTTATTTTGGGAAAGTCATTTTATCCCCTCTGTCATATTTTTGTAATAGAAATAATTGATGATAAAATAAATAAAATCAAATGATCCTATTCTCAAAATTTGAGAAAACTCAAATATGAAAATAATGAATTCCCCAACTCTCTCCATGGGTCCTTGACTTGCGTAGAAATTCTAGGATCAAAACCAATCCCAAATAAAATATGATATGCAATGATCATCTAATGTATAACATTCCAAATTGAAAATTTGGGATGTTACAAACCTACCCCCTTAAGATGAATCTCGCCCTCGAGATTCGGGTTGGCTAGGAAATAGGTGAAGGTGGTCCTTGAGCAAATCTTCCTCTCGCTCCCAGGTGGCTTCATCCTCCGTGTGGTTACTCCATTGAACTTTGCAAAACTTGATAACCTTGCTGCGAGTGACTTGGCTGGCAAACTCGAGGATCTTAATTGGTTTCTCCTCGTAGGTCAAATCATTATCCAACTGAATTGTTTCCAACAACACTGTGTCTCTCAAGGGTATGTCAGCCATCTCAGCGTGACACTTCTTCAACTGGGAAACGCGGAACACATCATGAACTCCTGACAATCCTTCAGGCAATTCCAACCTGTAGGCCACTTCTCCCATACGCTACAAAACTCGATATGGTCCTACAAATCGTGGCGCTAACTTTCCCTTAATCTCCAAAACGCTTTCTTCCCCGAAGTGGAGATACTCGAAGATAAGCTCTATCTCCAACTTCATAAACTCTCTCCTTTCGTTTAGAATCTGCATAACTCTTCTGTCTGGACTGGGCTATCTTGAGCCTATCGCGAATCAATTTCACCTTCTGTTCAGACTCTTTAATCAAATCAGGTCCAAACAACTGGCGGTCTCCAACTTCGTCCCATGACAACGGTGTTCTGCATCTCCTTCCGTACAAAGCTTCGAAAAAGGGGCCATCTTTAAACTGGTTTGGTAACTGTTGTTGTAAGAGAACTCTGCATATGGCAAATTGTCGTCCCAACTAGATCCATAATCTAGCGCACAAGCTCTCAGCATATCCTCCAAAATCTGATTGACTCTCTCGGTCTGTCCATTTGTCTATGGATGAAAAGCTGTACTGAATTCTAGCCTAGTTCCCAAAGTTTCGTGCAACTGCTTCCAGAATTTTGAGGTAAACTGGGTTCCTCTATCTGATACGATACTCCTTGGAACTCCATGTAGACATACGATCCTGGTCATGTATATCTTTGCTAACTTAGCACTGGTCTAAGTGGTCTTTACCGGAATGAAATGAGCTACCTTCGTCAATTGATCAACTACAACCCAAATCGAGTCATAGCCTGAACGAGTCTTGGGTAATCACGTGATAAATCCATGCCTAACTTATCCCACTTCCATTCGGGTATCGGCAATGGCTGCAGCAATCCTGCTGGCTTCTAATGCTCTGCCTTCACTCTCTGACATACATCACAAACTGCTACGTACTCCGCAATATCCTTCTTCATTCTGGTCCACCAGAAAATATCCTTCAAATCCAAATACATCTTGGTATTTCCTGGGTGAATCGAATATGGCGAATCATGTGCCTCTTGCAGTATCAACATCCTGATCTCCGGGTCATTGGGCACATAAACACGGTCTTCAAACCATAGGGTGTCGTGCTCATCCTCACGAAATCCTTTAGCCTTTCCTTTGCTCAATTTCTCCTTAATAGAGGTAATCTCCTTGCCAGTCTTCTGAGCTTCTCTGATTCTATCCATCAAGGTTGACTGAATCTCCAATGTTGCTACATAGCCTCTAGGAACTATTTCCACACATAGTTCACAAAGATTTTCTGCTAACTCCCTTGGTATTCCTCCCGTCATTAATGTATTGACGTGGCTCTTACGGCTTAATGCGTCAGCTACTACATTAGCCTTTCCGGGATGATAATGCAATCTCATATCATAATCCTTGATGAGCTCCAACCATCTCCTCTGTCTGAGGTTTAACTCCTTCTGCGTGAAAATGTATTTCAAACTCTTATGATCGGTGTACACCTCACAATGATTTCTAATGAGGAAATGTCTCCATGTTTTCAATGCATGCACTACGGCTGCTAACTCTAAATCATGTGTAGCATAATTCAACTCATGAGGTTTCAGTTGTCTTGAGGCATATGAAACAACTCTCCCTTCCTACATAAGCACTGCTCCAAGTCCTCGACGTGACGTGTCGCAATACACCTCATAATCCTTGGTCTGGTCTGGCAAAATCAACACTGGTGAAGTAACCAAACGTTTCTTCAACTCCTGGAAACTAGCCTCACATTCCTCCGTCCATATGAACTTGGTATCTTTCTTCAACAACTCCGTCATAGGCTTCGCAATCTTTGAGAAATTCTCAATAAATCTCCGGTAGTATCCTGTGAGTCCCAGAAAACTCCGTATCTCTCAAACCGTGGTCGGTGCTTCCCATTTGGTCACGGTATCAACTTTAGCGGGATCTACTGCTATTCCTTCTCCGGATATAACGTGTTCGAGGAATCCTACTTCCTTCAACCAAAACTCAGATTTGCTGAACTTGGCATACAACTGATGTTCTCTGAGCTTCTCGAGTACCAATCACAAATGTTCCTTATGCTCCTCTTCATTCTTCGAGTAAACCAGGATATCATCAATGAACACCACGACGAACTTATCCAAAAACTCCATAAACACTTTGTTCATCATGTTCATAAAATATGCAGGTGCGTTAGTCAGACCAAATGACATAACGGTATACTCGTACAGCCCATACCTGGTGGTAAAAGCTTTCTTAGGAATATCCTGTTCTCGAATCTTCAATTGGTGGTACCCTGATCGCAAATCGATCTTGGAAAATACCTTAGCTCCTTGCAATCGATCAAACAGATCATTGATCATTGGTAGTGGGTACTTGTTCTTGATCGTTACTTCATTCAATCCTCGATAATCAACCACCATCCTTAACGAAGAACAAGCAAGAAACTGAGATTGCAATCTGGATATTGCGAGTATAAGATGAAAGCTCTATTGATCAAGGTGGGGTTCTGTGACGTCTTGGTCTGGTCGTTGGACACAAACGAAGTACGCAAAGTTGCAGCTATGGCGAACTTTTATTCTAAACAAAACCCAAAGTCTAAACGATGCCCTAAGGGATGTATATATGGAGGAGGGGAATTTCGTGGCCCTTAGTGGAGGGGTCCGAAACCAACCGTAACTCTTGTTTCCCCACACATACGGACTCTAAAAACAGCCTATACTTAAGTACTTCGAAAATACATGGGCCTGGCCCAATAATAAGGTGACGCAGCACCTAGAATAGCCTCTGGATGAAATTTATGAAATGGCATCTTGTATATTTCGTCCCATGCTTCATGCACTCATTATGGTGGCTTCAGAGTCCTGGAATCATCACTTGTAACTCCGTTCTTGTTCCCCTTGTGCATGCCATCATCTCCATGCTTGAACTTGCTCCAAGGTTCATCTTTCTTGTCCAAGCTAGGCCCTTCATTTGTAAGCAAAACAAATGTATCCAATTTAGGCAGCATCATATTCTCATGAACATTAGAATCGTTACCAAGAAACGAAAGTACCTGATAATTCAATTGGCATGCGCGAGCTCTAGTAATTGGTCCAGTATGTATAGCAGCAGGGGCTGTGGGTGTAACAATGGTATTGATGTCCTCATCATGTTGGCAACAGGGGATGAAGAACGACAGGGAGGCCCGCCGACAGGGGCCGTCTGAGTGACACGGGCGGCGAGGGCGGCCCAACGCTTGGCGCGGGCTCGGCGCGCATCCGACATGGGTGTGGTGGAGCGAAGGGACGCAGATGAGCGGAAGGAAAGCTTCAGCGCACCCGTACCTGGCGCGCCAAATATCGGATTTCAGGTTCCGGCAAAACCCTTGAGGTTCGAACACTGGGGTATGCACGAATATCTCCCCCCCTCTAGCTCTCGCCCTCACCATAATCTCAAGTCTTAGCACGTCGAACTCGCACAACAAAGGGACACAAGATTTATACTGGTTCGGGCCACCGTTGCGGTGTCATACCCTAGTCCAGTGTGGTGTGGTGAATTGCCTCGTGGGCTGAGGATGAACAGTTACAAGGGGAAGAATGGCCTCTTGAGGAGAGGTGTTCTTGTGCTTGGCGAGCTTGTGTGGTGTCTCATGGTCTGAATGATCCTCTCCCTTTGCTAAGGTGGTGGCTAGTCCTATTTATAGAGGCCCTAGTCCTCTTCCCAAATATTGAGGGGGAAGGGATCCCACAACGGCCAGGTTTGAAGGGGGATAGCTAGTACAAGTTATCCTGACAAAAGTAGTCTTCGCCTGCCAAAGGCTCTGGTGGTGACGCTGTCTTGGGCTCGACTGTGACCTCCATCCTTCCGTCCTGCTGGTCTTAGTCTTGTTGCACTGATATGGAAACCTTTTCTTGATGCATCGGGACTCCGCGCCTGAGCTTGCCTCTTTAGCACCAAAGAGGAAACGAGAACACTGCACGTTGGCACCCGCCTGGCCTTGGTCGTCATGGCTTACATCACGGGGACCTCGCGAGGTCTCCCTTGCCTTGATATCTCCGCCCCTCGTGAGCTAGCTTGGTGAGGCTACCCCCGAGGAGGTCTTGCGTCGTCCGCCTCGCGAGGCTTGGACCCTCACGAGGGCCTTGGGTGCTTGCTGGTGAAGTTTGGTCGCACAGGGCCGCTGGTGGAGCCACGTCGTGGGCCACGGGCAGACAAGTCTAGGGACCCCCGTTCCCAGAACGCCGACAGGAACTCTTGATCTAGGTTATGTTCTGAAAGTTTGGATATATATAAGAGGTATTGGAGTCGGGAACTAGTCAGGGGGTCCCTAAGGCTGCCACGAGATAGGGGGTGCTCCTAGGGGGGTAGGGCACGCCCCCACCCTCGTGGTGGCCTCGGGACTCTTCTGGCCCATCTCCGGTACTCCGTGGGCTTCTTCTGGTCCAACAATGATCTTGTAAAATTTTAGGTCAATTGGACTCCGTTTGGTGTTCCTTTTCTGCGATACTCAAAAACAAGAAAAAAACAGAAACTGACACTGGGCTCTAGGTTAATAGGTTAGTCCCAAAAATCATATAAAATAGCATATAAATGCATATAAAACATCCAAGGTTGATAATATAATAGCATGGAAGAATCAAAAATTATAGATACGTTGAAGACGTATCACTGGATCCCTTTATTAGTATGTACTTGCAGACTTCTCTCGTTTATTGACTACATTGAAAACTTCATGGGTTTCACCGTCTCAGACGTCAGCATTATTTTTCCATCATGATAATACGTGCATGCACTTGCTTGTGTATGCCCATGGACCTTCTGGTTCCATACGGTTAGGCTCTGTATGGACATCCGTCTTGTGGTTCCACGGACGGATTTCATGCAAATCGGATGGTTTTAAGTGAAAGCAGAGTGAAGTCATTGCATTTTACATATTTATTTTCATTATGGAATATTTTACATATTTCAACTAATAATAATGGACTAGGCCTTTTTTTAGTCCATGGGATGCGCTTCACAATCGAGGTCGCGACACTTAACTGTTGTGGAAGGCCCAAATCCATCGCTCCTCTCTTTTAACAATTTGCTGCTGGGCTTGGCATGCCACAACCCAGTTCCGACGTGTTGCATCCAACTATCAGCCTTTGAAACTGGATGGATCCCCCACGTACTTGGAAGATGTTAAATTTTTGGAGAACTGGGAATTCCAACGGCCCATCAAATAAGAATCAGGTGCCTGAAAATTCGTTTCGAAACAAATGATTCAGCTTCATATCGATGTTGACCCTCAACATGATGGTTGGAAGGAAATGCCAAGTTCATACCAGAAGATCCTTAACAACAATACCAACTTGCAGACGACCAGGTAGTACAAGTACCATTACCAAACTCACATATAATCTTTTTAGTCCTAGCACTAGTGTTCATCTGGTAGAAAATCTTGTAGAGGACCAGCTCCCACTCCTTCTCTTGCTCCAGGTCCCCGAGGTGGTACTGGCGCACCACCCAGTTGGTCCTTTGCTGGTCGAATGTAACGCCCTCGATGCGGCTATATCTCCTACGTGTCGAAGCACGACTTAGAGGCATAACCGCATTGAAAGCAATGTCGCAAGTAAGGTAATCTTGACAACAACCCATGTAAATAGATAAATGGGAAAAGATACATAGTTGGCTTACACTCGCCACGTCACACAAATACATGAATACCATTATAATCATCCAATACACTCATGGTCCAACTATGGTACCAAAATAAAGATCAACCCCCACATGCGACACGGTCCCCGATCGCCCCAACTGGGCATCACTACTGATCATCTGGGAAAGACACATAGTAACGACGAGAGTCTTCATCGAACTCCCACTTGATCTCAAGCACATCGTCTGGAGCGGTATCATCGGTCCCTGCATCTAGTTTCGGAAGTAAACTATGAGTCACGGGGACTCAACAATCTCACACCCTCGCAATCAAGACTATTTAAGCTTATAGGTAAGGCAAGGTATAATCTGGAGCTGCAGCAAGCAACTAGCATATATGGTGGCTAACATACGCAAATGAGAGCGAGAAGAGACGGCAAAGCACGGACGAACAACTATGATCAAGAAGTGATACTAGAATAACCTATGTCAAGCATTACTCCAACACCGTGTTCACTTCCCGGACTCCGCCGAGAAGAGACCATCATGGTTACACACGCGGTTGGTTCATTTTAATTAAGTTAAGTTTCATGTTATCTACAACCGGACATTAACAAATTCCCATCTGCCCATAACTACGGGCACGGCTTTCGAAAGTTCAAATCCCTGCAGGGAAGTCCCAACTTAGCCCATCACAAGCTCTCACGGTGAACGAAGGATATTCCTTCTCTCGAGACATTCCGATCAGAATCGGCATCCCGGTTACAAGACATCCTCGACAATGGTAAAACAAGTCCAACAACACCGCCTGAATGTGCCGACAAATCTCGATAGGAGCTGCACATATCTCGTTCTCAGGGCACAATCAGATGAACACTACGTACAACTAGAACCAACCCTCAAGTTTCCCCGAGGTGGCGCTGCAAGTGGCTCTGTTTGGACCAGCACTCAAAGGAGCACTGGCCTGCGGGGGTTTAAATAAAGATGACCCTTGGGCTCCGGAAACCCAAGGGAAAAAGAGGCTAGGTGGCAAATGGTAAAACCAAGGTTGGGCATCGCTGGAGGATTTTTATTCAAGGCGAACTGTCAAGGGGTTCCCATTATAACCCAACCGCGTAAGGAACGCAAAATCCGGGAACATAACACTGATATGACGGAAACTAGGGCGGCTAGAGTGGAACAAAACACTAGGCAAAAGGCCGAGCCTTCCACCCTCTACCGAGTATATAGGTGCATTAAGATAACAAGATAATATAGTGATATCCCAGCAATAAACAATGTTTCAACAAGGAACGATCTCCAATCTTCACCTGCAACTAGCATGCTATAAGAGGGGCTGAGCAAAGCGGTAACATAGCCAATCAACGGTTTGCTAGGACATGGTGGGTTAGAGGTTTGCCATGGCAATTTGGGAGGCATGATAAGCAAGTGGTAGGTATCGTAGCATAGGCATAGCAAAAGAGCGAACATCAAGCAAGCAAAGATAGAAGTGATTTCGAGGTTATGATCATCTTGCCTGCAAAGTTGTCAGAGTTGAGTTGATCCTCGTAAGAGAACTCAACGGGCTCCTTGTTCATGAACTTGTCTCCCGGCTCTACCCAAACAAGAACAACAAGCAAACGGAAGACAATCAACCAGGTGTAATGCTCAAACAACATGATGCAAGATTTGACAAGGAATGATTGAACCTGGCCTCCACTTGGAATTCCAAGAGTGCCATTGGAAAGGTGAGGTGATTTCGGTTGAAATCGATATAAAGATCACCGGAATCGGATGCACGGTTTGGAAATGGCAAGCAAAACAAATATGGCACCGGCTCTAAATGCATCAAGATAAATATGCTATAGCACTCAAACAACAAAATACATGGCAGGGATCCACTCATGATGCTTGACAAAAGATGAACAGTGAGCTATGGCTAATTCATCCATTAACAGGCTCAAACAAGCATGGCAAAAGTGCAAATGATAACATGTTTCAGACTTAGTGAAATTAACACAAGTCTGGGATTTATCATCAGGAAGCATACTTTAGAGCATGAAAACTACATGCTACAGGAAATTAACATGGCAAAGTAAGGCATGCCATGAAGCTACTCAAAGCACTTAACAAAAATACCTTAGTGACCTTGAGCCAAAAGGGATCAGAAAATACAATTGCAAGCATGTGAACATGGCAAAAACATAAACAAATCAGACTTAGTGAAAAACTGGAGCATGCAATTCAGTTAACGAGTAGGCATGTTTACGAGCTCGATGAACTCACTACAGAGCATGGCATGACAAAAGAAGCATGCACCCATAAAGAAGACATGGCATAGGAGCTATACATGGCAAGAACAACAACATATCATGCACGGATCAATAGCAACATCCCCGGCAAAATTGCTAGACATGTCAACAATCTGTCAGGAATCACTTTATAGCAAAAGTAGAGCTCGATTGACTCAAGCTAGGTTTCTCCATAAATACAAAAAAAGACATGGATGGATACAGAACCACAATGTTAACAAAACATCCTTACTGATCATCCTCAAAAGAGGCACGGATCACAAGGAAACAACATGAACATATGGCATAACAACAAAATCAGGACAATGACTTAGAAAAATTCCAAGTCCCTGAAATCAGCATTACCGATTACGCTACTTTGCAAGCTTGTGCTGGTCACCAAACATATCACAAAAATACATGGCAAGCACCCCTGTAAAGATGGCATGGCATATAACAAAACACATGTAGATCTCAGGATCATAGCATGCACACATTAAACATGGCAAAAATGACAAAATGTCATTTGCTGAAACAGATCTGCCAAATTCATCATATAGCCCTCTTCCAACAGCTTTTCGGGCATCAAGATGAGCTCAAATGAAAATGACGCAATGAGATGAAATGATGTACTCGTTGAGACCAATATTTTGATATGCCACACGCATGAATCGGAGCTACGGATGCAGAGTTATAACATGCCAAAGTTTGAAAAAAATTAGGGTTCGAGGAAGAAGTCAACCGAGGGGATTTGACTAGATCTGGATCCGGCGCGGGCACTGTAGCAGATCGGGAGTCGCCGGAGTTCGTCGCCAGAAATGGGGGCGATGGCGTCCGGACTTGACGGAGGAGTCCGGGAGGAGCAGGGGCCGGCCGGAGTTGAACTTGGGCGGCGCCGGAGCGGACTTGGCGGCGGCGAGCGGACCCGGGCGGCGAGGAAGAGGCGGCGGGGCGGCGGTCCGGTGTGGCGGCGAGGTCGGTCGGCATCCCGCGGCGGTCGCTGGTGAACTTGTGGGCGGCGGGCGGCGCGGTGGGCGTAGTCGGCGGTGGCGCTGGAGGAAGGAGACCCGGGCGGCGACGGAGGAGACCCGGGCCGCAAGGGCTCGCAGCGGGCCGAGCGGGCCGGCTTGGCTGCGGGTGGTGGCGCGCCATGTGGCGGCCCCCAGTTGGCTGCGGGCGGCAGCGGAGATGTGTCCGGCGCGGACGAGACACGTCCGGCGCGCGGATGGAGAAAGGACTAGGGTTTGGGGGTGGAAGATCCGATAATTTCGGGGGAGACCTAGTTTTATAGGTAGTAGGAGCTAGGAGGCTCCAAATTGAGCATGGTTTTCGGCCACGCGATCGTGATCGAATGCTCTAGATGATGGAAGGGTTTTTGGTGGGTTTTGGGCCAAATTAGA
This sequence comes from Triticum aestivum, assembly GCF_018294505.1. Taxonomy (NCBI): domain Eukaryota; kingdom Viridiplantae; phylum Streptophyta; class Magnoliopsida; order Poales; family Poaceae; genus Triticum; species Triticum aestivum. The sequence continues at coordinate 297,268,559 of NC_057809.1, forward strand.
AGGGTGTTGGGCTGCAACACCAACGAGGCCTTTTCGGTCCCTCGGTTAACCGTTGGAGTATCAAACGAAGTCCAAATGGCACGAAACTTGACAGGCGGTCTACCAGTCGTAAACCAAGGCCGCATGAAAAGTCTCGGTACAATCCGGAAATGTTTAACCCCCACACACGAAAAAAGGTAGAAAGGACCACCGGAGGACATAGGAGCGCCGGAATGCAAAACAAACAACGGGGAAAATGCTCGAATGCATGAGATGAACACGTACGCAAATGCAATGTACATGATGACATGACATGAGATGCATGACAAGGACAACAAAACACGGAGACAAAAACCCGACAACGGAGAAAATAAAATAACTTAGGCCGGAAACGGAAAGAGTTGGGATACATATAAGGTAAATTACATCGGGGGTGTTACAACACTCCACCACTACGGAAGGATCTCGTCCCGAGATCTAGGACTGGAAAAACACCGGGTACTCAGAACGGAGGTGATCCTCGCGTTCCCAGGTGGCTTCATGGTCGGAATGGTGTGACCAATTAACTTTGAGGAATTTGATTGACTTGTTGCGAGTCTTGCGCTCAGTTTCTTCAAGAATAGCAACTGGGTGCTCACGATAAGAAAGTTCTTCTTAGAGATCAATGTCTTCGAAGTTGACAGTGCGGTCAGGGGTCTTGAAGCACTTGCGGAGCTGAGAGACATGGAACACGTCGTGCACATTTGCAAATTTGGAAGGAAGCTCGAGTTGAGAGGCGAGATCGCCTCTCTTGCTGACGATCTTGAAAGGGCCCACGTATCTAGGTGCAAGCTTCCCTTTGACACCGAAGCGACGAGTACCTTTCATTGGAGAGACGCGGAGGTAAACATGGTCTCCGATCTCGAAAGCCAAATCATGATGCTTACTATCATAGTAGCTCTTCTGGCACGATTGCGCTGCTTTGAGGTTATCGCGAATGACTTTGCACATCTCTTCTGCCTCTATGATCAAGTCATTTCCAAGAAGTTGACGTTCACCAGTCTCTGACCAGTTAAGAGGAGTACGACACTTCCTGCCATAGAGAATTTCAAATGGGGCCTTGCCCGAACTCGCTTGAAAGTTTTTGTTGTAGGAGAACTCGGCATATGGAAGACAATCTTCCCACTTCATACCGAAAGATATAACGCAAGCCCCGAGCATATCTTCAAGAATCTGATTGACATGCTCGACTTGGCCGCTAGTTTGAGGATGAAAAGCTGTGCTGAAATGGATGTTGGTGCCCATGGCCTTCTGAAAAGAATCCCAAAACTTCAAGGTGAAGATGTTGCCATGATCTGAAGAAATCAACTGCGGAATGCCGTGCAAAGAGACAATCCGAGAGGTATAAAGCTCTGCCAATTGAGTTGCTGTGATAGACTCTTTGATAGGCAGAAAGTGAGCCACTTTAGTGAGTTTGTCGACGACAACGAATATAGCATCATTGCCACGCTTAGACTTTGGAAATCCCGTCACGAAGTCCATCTCAATGTTGTCAAACTTCCATTCTGGAATGGCAAGAGGTTGGAGGATACCAGCTGGTCGTTGGTGTTCTGCCTTCACTCTTCTGCAGACATCACATTCATTCATGAACTGAGCAATCTCGCGCTTCATTCGAGTCCACCAATACGCCTGCTTGAGGTCCTGGTACATCTTTGTGCTCCAAGGGTGGATGGAGAGGAGTGAATTGTGAGCCTCGTTCATAATGACTTTACGAAGGTCACCTTTAGGCACAACAATGCGATCCTCGAAGAACAGAGTATCCTTGTCATCAAGGCGATAGCACTTGTACTTGGGTTGACTCTTGGCAATCCCAATCTTCACCTTCTTCACCATAGCATCAAGAAGTTGAGCCTCGCGAATCTGATCTTCCAAAGTAGGAGAGACTTGAAGGTTGGCGAGGAAACCTTGAGGAACAACTTGCAGATTGAGTTTGTGGAAAGCTTCACAAAGCTCGGGTTGGTAAGGCTTGAGAATCAAACTATTGGAGTAAGCCTTCCAGCTCAATGCGTCAGCAATTACATTGGCCTTACCTGGAGTATATTCGATGCTCGGATTATACTCTTGAATCATTTCGACCCAACGAGTCTGCCTGAGGTTGAGATTAGGCTGAGTGAAGATGTACTTGAGACTCTTGTGGTCAGTGAAGATGTCCACTATTCTTCCCAATAAGAGATGTCTCCAAGTCAAAAGAGCATGCACAACTGCCTCCAACTTGAGGACATGAGTGGGGTAGTTCTTCTCGTTGGGCTTCAACTTGCGAGAAGTATAAGCCAGAACTTTCTTCTCTTGCATCAACACTGCACCAAGACCTTGAAGAGAGGCATCACAAAAGACCTCGAACGGTTTGGATTCATCAGGAGGAGTCAAAACTGGAGCAGTGACTAATTTCTCTTTCAAGGTGTTGAAAGTGATGTCACATTCAGGAGACCAAACGTACTTCACGTGCTTCTGGAGAAGGTTGGAAAGAGGCTTCGCGATCTTTGAAAAGTTCTCAACGAACCTTCGATAGTAGCTTGCGAGACCAAGGAAGCTGCGGAGTTGCTTCACGTTCTGAGGTGGTTCCCAATTCACAATTGCAGACACCTTCTCAGGATTCACCGCTATGCCCTTGGCAAAAATGATATGCCCAAGGTAGAGAACCTCATCGAGCGAAAACTCGCACTTTGAAAACTTGGCATAGAACTTATGTTCTCTGAGCTTCTCCAGCACCAAACGCAAGTGCTTGGCATGATCTTCCTTGTTCTTGGAAAAGACCAAAATGTCATCGAGGTAGACCAAGACAAAGTCATTTGTGTAGGGGTTGAAAATTAAGTTCATCATGCGAGAGAAAGTCGGAGGAGCGTTGACGAGGCCAAAAGAGATGACATTGTATTCATATGAACCATAGCTTGTTATGAATGCCGTCTTGGGGATATCTTGCTCACGAATTCGAATCTGGTGATAGCCCATATGGAGATCAACCTTGGAGAATACTTGAGTACCTTTGAGTTGTTCAAACAGCTCGTTGATGTTGGGAAGTGGGTACTTGTTCTTTATAGTCTTCTTGTTCAATGGACGGTAGTCAACACAAAGTCAGTCCGTTCCATCCTTCTTCTTCACAAAAAGAACTCCACAACCCCACGGAGAAGAACTAGGTCGGATGAGACCCATTCGCTCTTGAATATCGAGTTCCTTCTTCAGCTCCTTCAACTCTTCATGTCCAAGCTTGTAAGGACGTTTGCAAACAGGTTCCGTGCCAGGCTCAAGATCGATGACGAATTCAACTGGCCGGTGCGGAGGCATTCCTGGAAGCTCTTTTGGAAAGACGTCTTGATATTCGCAAATGACTGGAATTTGAGAGATGGCATCCAGTTCACCCTCTCATTGAGAGAAAACAGACGGATGGTATCGTCATTAGCGGCAAAGACAATTACATCCTTAGACGAATGAGTCAATTGAATCTTCCTGGCGGCACAATCAAGTTGAGCCTTGTGCTTAGAAAGCCAGTCCATTCCAAGAATAAGATCAATATCCGAGTTAGAGGATAGAAACTTGTAGTCGCCCAACGTGATAGTAACATTCGAGACGCAATTGTTAGATGTCATTTGCTTGCCCGGGGACACAATCTTCAACGGGAAAGGAATCCTTTCGGTCACAAAATCATGCTTGGCAACAAATGGTCTTGAAATAAAAGAAAGTGATGCACCAGTGTCAAAAAGAACTTGTGCAAGAACATCGTTAACATGAAGGTTACCCATAATCGCATCTGGTGAGTCCTTTGCCTGAGCTGCGTTCAACAAGTTGACCTTGGCGTGCTTGGGGTTATGCTTGACCACTACGGTACTTGCCGATCTCACAGGAGGAGGAGGGAGGCGCCTCTGATTGAAGCATTTGTTGGCATAGTGACCCTTCTGTTGGCACTTGTTGCACGTGACCTCCGAGAGCGGACGGTGATACGGAGCACTTGATCTTTTGCCGTGAGTGGCAGGTTGTCACCTCATAATTTGAGATGTATTCCATAAGACCATATCAACCTTATCATTTTTAGTTGTTGTTAACCTAACAACTCCGTTCTAGCAGATATTTCGAGCGTGCTCTCTCAAGATCTTGTTTTCTCCTCCATTCATTCCATTCCATTCTCTCTTTTCTTCCGGAAGCATTGTGATGCTGCTCTCTTCGACCCATCATCTTGTTTTGTCAAGTTAATATTCAATTCCTTCCATTTTCAGTCGGAGTGCTGCCCAAATTATATCATTCTTATTCCTTCTCTATCTTGTTTTAACCGGAGTGGCGTCATAATTGATCCTCATCGATCCTTGTACATCTTGTTTTTATCGGAGTGTTTGCATGTACTTGTCCATTACAATCCTTTTCTTTAATCTTTCAACCTACAAGGTTCTTGTAATGTTCCTTGTTCCTCTTTTCTAACGGAGGTTTTTCAACTTTGTTCTTCTTCGTTGCATTCTTCTTTCAATGGCTTAACCTTTTCAAGGCTCGTGGTTTCACTCGTTTGTCAAAGAAGCAACTTAGCTTTACCTCTCCTCTTTCTCTTCCGGTGTCCCTCCGGTGCCATTCTAGATCTCGGGACGAGATCCTCTCGTAGTGGTGGAGTGTTGTAACGCCCCGAGACTGATGTGCTAGGTGTCCTCCAGTTATTCGCTGTTGTTTGCCTTGTCATTGCTTGCGTGTCATGCATTGCATATCATGTCATGATGTGCATTTCTTTTGCATACATGTTCGTCTCATGCATCCGAGCATTTTCCCTGTTGTCCGTTTTGCAATACGGCGCTCCTATGTCACCCGGTGTCCCTTTCTACCACTTTTCGTGTGCGGGTATTAAACGTTCTCGGTTTGGACCGATACTTGTCATGCGGCCTTGGTTTACTACCGGTAGACTGCCTGTCAAGTTTCGTACCATTTGGACTTCGTTTGATACTCCAACGGTTAACCGAGGGACCGAAAAGGCCTCGTGTGTGTTGCAGCCCAACACCCCTCCGAAGTGTCCCAAAACCCACCTAAACCTGTTCTATCATCTCGGTCGTTCGATCACGATCGCGTGGCCGCAAACCGCACCTCATATGGAGCTTCCTAGCTCCCTCTACCTCTATAAATAGACCCCTTCATTTTCGTTTTCGGATCTTTTCCCCGAAACCCTAGATCCAACTCTCTCTGCGCCGCCGGACACAACCTCGCCGGACGGACATGTCCGCTCGTCCCCGCGCCGCCGCTTCCAGCCTCTCCTGGGCCGCCACGTGGCTCCGCCGGCCACCTCCTCCCGCACGGCCCGGCGAGCCCGCCGCGGGCCCTCGCGGCCCGGTTTCTCCCGTGCTGCCCCGAGCCATCGTCCTCCTACCGCACGCCGCTCACCCCTCGTCGCCTCCCGCGCCGGTGTGGCTGCGTCGCCGCCCAAGGTCGTCGCCGGCGGTCTCCATCGCCAAGCGCGCCAGCCCGCTCCACCGTCTTCTCGTCGCCGTACGCTCCGCCCGGCCCGAACCGCCGCCTGGATCTCGATCCGCCTCCCACTCCAAAGCTCCACCCCCGCCAGATCTACGCCGCCGTGCGCCTCCCCGCCATCGCGCCGCTTCTCGTTTTTCTCCGGCGAGCTACCGCTGCCGTCAAGCTTCTACACCACCGCGCGCCTCCCACCGAACTCGGCTTCCGTGCGAGCGCCACCGAAGCCCGTCGCCCGAGCTCGCCCGTGGTCGCTCTGCTGCTCCGGCCTTCGCCGCCGCCAGCGAACGTCTTCACCAGCCACCGCGGACCTCGCCGCACCCCGCCGGAGTCTTCCAGCGCCGCCGCCACCATGGATCGGGAGGAGCCCGATCCAGCCATCCCCTCTCGGCTCCGTTGACCTACCGCATGGCCCGGCCCAGCTCCCTGGCCCAGCGCAGCGCGCCAGAGCAGGCCTAGCTCCAGATCCGGCCCGTTGACTTTCCGCAGGGTAAAATCTCACCAAGTCCCCAGATCCCAGTTTTATTTTGCATTTTTCATCATGTCATAACTCCCTCACCGTGGCTCTGTTTTGAGCGTGTAGCATATCAAAATGTTCGTCTCGACGAGTACATAATTTCATCTCATTGCATCATTTTCATTTGAGCTCATCTTGATGCCCGAAATGCTGTTGGAAGAGGGCTATGTGATGAATTTGTCCGATCTGTTTCAGCAAATGGCCTTTTGTCATTTTTGCCATGATTAATGTGTGCATGCTATGATCCTGAGCTCTACATGTGTTTTGTTAAATGCCATGCCATCTTTACAGAGGTGCTTTGATAGAGGCGAGGGTCCCGATCTTTCGATGAGATGATGGATATCGCTTTGGTGGAAGTCGACTTTGACGATCCGACTACGAACGTGCGAGGACGTCGCGCCTTAGCAATCGCTAAACCAACTCCGAGAGGTTATTGACCACGCCGGAGCACGATCAACCTAACCACGAGGGTCTGTTTCCTGCGAGCAAACGAAGAACAAGCAAGAAACTAAGATTGCAATCTGGATATTGCGAATATAAGATGAAAGCTTTATTGATCAAGGTGGGGTTCTGTGACGCCTTTGTCTGGTCGTTGAACACAAACGAAGTACGCGAAGTTGCAGCTATGGCGAACTTTTAATCTAAACAAAACCCAAAGTCTAAACGATGCCCTAAGGGCTGTATATATGGAGGAAGAGGGGGGAATTTCGTGGCCCTTGGTGGAGGGGTCCGAAATCAACCCTATCTCTTGTTTCCCCACACATACGGACTCTAAAAATAGCCTATACTTATGTATTTCGAAATTACATGGGCCTGGCCCAATAATAAGGTGACGCAGCACCTAAAATAGCCTCGGGACGAAATTTATGAAGTGGCATCTTGTATATTTCGTCCAAGGCTTCATGCACCCATTATGGTGGCCTCAAAGTCCTGAAATCATCACTTGTAACTCCGTTCTTGTTCCCCTTGCGCATGCCATCATCTCCATGCTTGTTCTTGCTCCAATGTTCATCCTTCTCCAAGCTAGGCCCTTCATTTGTAAGCAAAACAAATGTATCCAATTTAGGCAGCATCATATTCTCATGAATATTAGAATCATTACCAAGAAACGAAAGTACCTGGTAATTTAGTTGGCGTGCACGAGCTCTAGTAATTGGTCCAGTATGTATAGCAGCAGGGGCTGTGGGTGTAACAATTGTATTGATGTCCTCATCATCCTCCCCTTCTTGAAATGAAGTCGTCCTCGACGGAAGTTCATCTTCCTCACCCAAATAAGGCTTCAAATCTGCAATGTTAAAAGTGGGACTAACCCCAAAATCTGCAGGCAGCTCAAGTTTATATGCATTATCATTTATTTTCTCTAACACCTTAAAGGGACCATCAGCACGTGGCATTAACTTTGATTTGCGCAAATCAGGAAATCTATCCTTACGCAAATGTAACCAAACAAGATCTCCAGGTGCAAACACAACATGTTTTCTACCCTTATCTCCAGCAAGTTTATATTTAGCATTCATACGCTCAATGTTTTCCTTAGTTAACTCATGCATTTTTAAAATCAATTCAGCACGTTGTTTAGCATCAAAATTAACCTTCTCCGAAGATGGAAGAGGCAACAAATCAATAGGTGCACGAGGTAGGAAACCATACACAACTTCAAAAGGGCACATCTTAGTAGTAGAATGCAATGAACGATTATAAGCAAATTCAATATGAGGCAAGCATTCCTCCCACATTTTCTTATTATTCTTCAAAACAGCCCTAAGCATAGTAGACAACGTTCTATTGACTACTTCAGTTTGTCCATCAGTTTGGGGGTGACAAGTAGTACTAAAAAGCAGTTTAGTCCCCAACTTAGCCCATAAACATCTCCAAAAGTGGCTAAGAAATTTAGTATCACGATCTGAAACAATAGTATTTGGCACACCATGCAAGCGAATAATTTCACGAAAGAACAAATCAGCAACATTAACAGCATCATCGCTTTTATGACATGGTATAAAGTGTGCCATTTTCGAGAATCTATCCACGACAACAAATATGCTATCCCTCCCCTTCTTTGTTCGAGGTAAACCTAAAACAAAGTCCATAGATATATCCTCCCAAGGAACACTAGGTACAGGCAAAGGCATATATAAACCATGAGGATTGAGTCGTGACTTAGCTTTTTGACATGTAGTGCATCGAGCAATAAAACGCTCAACATCCCGTCTCATCTTTGGCCAAAAGAAATGTGTAGCAAGTACGTCCTCCGTCTTCTTCACGCCAAAGTGTCCCATTAATCCTCCTCCATGCGCCTCCTGCAACAACAAAAGATGAACGGAGCTAGCTGGAATGCATAGCTTGTTAGCACGAAACACAAATCCATCGTTAACGAGAAACTTGTTCCACATTCTTCCTTCTTTACAATTCTGCATTACATCTTTAAAATCAGCATCATGCACATATTGATCTTTGATGGTCTCCAAACCAAATATTTTGAAGTCAAGTTGTGAAAGCATAGTATAGCGGCGAGACAATGCATCAGCAATAACATTTTCTTTTCCCTTCTTGTGTTTAATGACATAAGGGAAAGTCTCAATGAATTCAACCCATTTAGCATGTCTACGATTCAGTTTAGCTTGACTTTTAATATGTTTCAAAGATTCATGATCAGAATGTATAACAAATTCTTTGGGCCATAAATAATGTTGCCATGTTTCTAAAGTCCGAACAAGAGCATATAATTCTTTATCATAAGTAGAATAATTCAGACTAGGCCCACTCAATTTTTCAGAAAAGTATGCAACAGGTTTGCCATCTTGCAATAACACACCTCCTAATCCAATTCCACTAGCATCACATTCAAGCTCAAAAGTCTTATTAAAATCAGGAAGTTGGAGTAAAGGAGCATGTGTCAACTTATCTTTCAATACCGTGAAGGCTTCTTCTTGTGCGGTACCCCAAAGAAAAGGCACATCTTTCTTTGTAAGCTCATTGAGAGGTGCAGCAATGGTGCTGAAATCTCTCACAAAACGCCTATAGAATCCAGCGAGGCCAAGAAAACTCCTCACTTGTGTGACCGTTTTGGGCTGCGGCCAACTCTCAATAGCTTCAATCTTGGCTTTATCAACTTCAATTCCCTGTGGAGTAACAACATAGCCAAGAAAAGATACTCGGTCGGTGCAAAAGGTGCACTTCCCAAGGTTACCAAACAAACGTGCATCACGTAGAGCAATAAAAACAGCACGTAAATGTTCCAAATGTTCCTCCAAAGATCTGCTATAAATCAATATGTCATCAAAGTAAACTACCACAAATCGTCCAATGAAAGCACGTAAAACTTCGTTCATTAATCTCATGAAAGTACTAGGTGCATTATTTAACCCAAAAGGCATGACTAACCACTCATATAATCCAAACTTAGTTTTAAATGCTGTTTTCCATTCATCTCCCAATTTCATACGAATTTGATGGTAGCCACTACGCAAATCAACTTTGGAGAATATTGTAGAGCCACTCAATTCATCAAGCATATCATCTAGCCTAGGAATAGGATGACGATAACGAATAGTAATATTATTAATGCCTCTACAATCAACACACATACGTGATGTACCATCCTTTTTCGGCACTAGAATAATAGGAACAGCACAAGGACTAAGGGATTCGCGTATATAACCTTTGTCGAGAAGCTCTTGTACTTGACGCATAATCTCCTTCGTCTCCTCTGGATTGGTACGGTATGGTGCACGGTTTGGCAGTGAAGCACCGGGAATTAAGTCGATCTGATGCTCAATCCCTCGAATAGGCGGTAATCCCGGTGGCACGTCTTGTGGAAAAACGTCAGCGAACTCCTGCAAAATGTTAGTGACAGCAGGAGGCAAAGAGGAAGGCACGTCCTCGAATGAAAATAATGCCTCTTTGCACACAAAAGCATAGCAAACAGATTTGCTGAAATCTAGCTCATCAATATCAGATTTGGTGGCAAATAAACATGCACTTTTCAATTTAATTTCAGAAGCAACACTAGATGGTTTATTATTAGGCTTCATTTGTTGCTCAAATTCTTTTGCCACAATCTGATTTTCACTCTTATTCTTCTCCTGTTGTGCTTTATTAGCTCTATTAATATCATCTTTCAAAATGGAATCAGGGGTCATAGGAAGCAAAGTAATATTTTTATCCTTATGAACAAGAGTATAGTGATTGTTTCTACCATGGTGTACAGAATTTTTATCAAATTGCCATGGTCTACCAAGTAATAAGGAACATGCTTGCATAGGTACCACATCACAATCAACATAATCAGCATATGTAGAGATACTAAAATGCACACGAACAGTACGTGTTACCTTAACCTTGCCGCTGTTGTTGAACCATTGGATGTAGTAAGGATGTGGATGTGGTCTTGTGGTGAGAGAAAGCTTCTCCACCATCTCCATGCTAGCCAAGTTGTTGCAGCTCCCTCCGTCTATGATGACGCGCACAGAACGTTCCTTCACAACTCCCTTGGTATGGAACAAATTGTGCCTCTGATTTTGCTCAGCTTGTGTGACCTGCACACTCAAAACACGTTGAGCAACTAAACATTCATACCTGTCAGCGTCTTCAGGAGCCATGTATTGCGTCTCATGATCAGAATCATCTCCACCATGTTCTTCACGTGTAATAAGAGCCAAAGTCTCCTCATCATAGTCACTAGCGGACTCATATCCACCATCCGCGGTAGCAATCATCACACGCGGAGATTTGCATTCTCTCGCATAATGACCTCCTCCCTTACAACGACGACAAATAATATCACTTGTGTGCCCTGTTGATGCCATGGAAGAAGAAGAACGTTGTGCAGGCCCCGCAGGTGCGCTCTTGGCAGATAATTGTGGTTGTGCCTGTTTTCTTGTATCACGGTTGGAGGTGGCACCGGATGGAGGTGCTGGTGCAGTTGAAGTAGAAGATGCACGTGGTGTCCATGATGAAGGTCGGCCTGCAGAAAAGTTAGTTCGCCCCAATGCTTGTCGATCCTGCACTTCACGTTCAGCTTTACAAGCAAGATGGAATAAACGAGTGATATTAGTATACTCCTTATAGTCTAGAATGGTCTGAATCTCTCTATTTAATCCACCTAGAAAACGTGCAAGCATAGCTTCATTCTCCTCAACAATACCACATCTAATCATGCCAGTTTGTAATTCCTAATAATATTCTTCTACAGAATTTTTCCCATGTCTTAAACGCTGCAATTTTTGAAGCAATTCACGTTGATAATATGGTGGAACCCAACGCGTACGCATAGCAGTTTTCAAAGCAGCCCAAGTAGTTGGAATAGGATATAATCTACAATGTTCAGACCACCATACACATGCAAAACTAGTGAAAGCACAAACGGCAGCAGCAACTCGTCTCTCCTCAGGATATTGTAAACATGTAAATCGTTGTTCAGTTTCTAACTCCCAAGTAAGATATATATCAGGAACATATCTACCCTCAAATGGTGGAATATTCAATTTCAGTTTAGGAATATGGACATCATCTCGTACCTGAGGTGGTGGTGCAGGCCTACCATTACGAAGATATACCTGAGGTCGACCTGCTGGTGGTGGTACAGGTGGCTGCACGTAGTGTTGATTTTGATCAACCTCATCCTCATAGTCTCCCACATAATCATCCTCCTCCGCATCAGCAGCAGGAGCCACAGAAGTATCAACAGCAGCACCAACAGTTTGGCCAAACGCAAGAGGAACACGGCTTGCTCGGCGGAGGTCTGCTTCGCGACGTGGAGGTAGTCGTTGTTGTTGTTGTTGTTGAAGAGGTGCGTTAGCTGCAGCGGGTGGTGGTGGTGGAAGACGCGCGAGCAATTCATTAAACTTGTTATCGAGCTTTGTTTCGAACGTCTTCTCAAAGCCAGTGATCTTCTCCATGGCTTCTTCAAAATTGTTCAGCACATCTTGCACCTGTTCAGTCATCATTTGCTGAAACTTATCATGAAGCTCCTTGTTCGATAAATTCTCCCAGTCAATCTCGTCGGCTTGTGATCCTGGCATGGTTAACAGCAATAGAAACACACAAGAATATGATCCTACAGACTACGAACAAGTGGTGGTGGTGGGTGTCACAAATCCGTCAAGCAAATCTCAAATTCTTACCAGTTCTTACCCAGCAGCAGGCGGTGATCGGCAACCGTTGTAGTCAAAAACTCTCAAAGCTTGGATAGAGCGATTACCAGGGAGAGTCAAACACACGACGTAGATGTATGTGGAGCTGGGAAGGCTTATAATATGGTAGCAAAAAGGGTCAGCAATAATCAATTCAGAGATGCAAAGTTGAATAAACGCTCAACGACGGTACTGTGCTGGTCCTAGGCTAGACTGTGCTAGAGACGCGAGCCTAGAACACTAACAAAATCACGGCGCGGCACGTAAACAAGGGAAAAGCACACTCTGGAAATTTTTTTTTGCGCTCTTTTTTTTTTGCGCTCTTTTTTTTTGCGCTGCTTTTTTTTTGCGAAAAATCACTATAATGGCGAGTGTCTCAAAACTCTTCTTAGCTCAAACTGACAGGATGGGCACGAAATTTTTTTGACAATTTTTTTTTTTGACTGCCCGGACCCAAAAACTGGAAACGGGTCAAAAAAAACTTCCTATAATGGCACCTGTCTCAAAACACTCAGAAACACCTAAAAATAGGATAGCCAGAAATTTTTTCGAAAAATGCGTTTTCGAAAAATTTTGGGCCTAAACGGAGCGTGGCTACCCGACTCCGGCAAGGAAACACGAATCGGAATCTAGATTGATCCCGAAAACAAACCTAATAAGCAAGGAACTCGGATTGGTGGTGGATATATGGTGGTGGTATATGGCAGCGGATTGGTGGTGGTATATGGATACGGATTCGGAGCGGTGGTGGTAGATGGCAGGGGCGATGATGATGGTGCGGCGACGGCGTGACAACTTGTGAACAGAACTCGAAACTCTAAAAGACTAGACGCTAAGACCAGCAACTGAACACGACGATGCAGCCGCAAATTCAACAAAGCAAATACAGAAAAGATTATGCAAGGCTCAGATTGGTTCGGATGGGATGAACTAACCCTAATTTTTTTTGGCTTTTTCGTGGACTATAGGTATGAAGAACAGACTCGATCTAAACTACGAAAAACTGTAAAATCTCACCGAGCAACCTGGAAATCTGATACCACTTGATAGAGGCGAGGGTCCCGATCTTTCGATGAGATGATGGATATCGCTTTGGTGGAAGTCGACTTTGACGATCCGACTACGAACGTGCGAGGACGTCGCGCCTTAGCAATCGCTAAACCAACTCCGAGAGGTTATTGACCACGCCGGAGCACGATCAACCTGACCACGAGGGTCTGTTTCCTACGAGCAAACGAAGAACAAGCAAGAAACTAAGATTGCAATCTGGATATTGCGAATATAAGATGAAAGCTTTATTGATCAAGGTGGGGTTCTGTGACGCCTTTGTCTGGTCGTTGAACACAAACGAAGTACGCGAAGTTGCAGCTATGGCGAACTTTTAATCTAAACAAAACCCAAAGTCTAAACGATGCCCTAAGGGCTGTATATATGGAGGAAGAGGGGGGGAATTTCGTGGCCCTTGGTGGAGGGGTCCGAAATCAACCCTATCTCTTGTTTCCCCACACATACGGACTCTAAAAATAGCCTATACTTATGTATTTCGAAATTACATGGGCCTGGCCCAATAATAAGGTGACGCAGCACCTAAAATAGCCTCGGGACGAAATTTATGAAGTGGCATCTTGTATATTTCGTCCAAGGCTTCATGCACCCATTATGGTGGCCTCAAAGTCCTGAAATCATCACTTGTAACTCCGTTCTTGTTCCCCTTGCGCATGCCATCATCTCCATGCTTGTTCTTGCTCCAATGTTCATCCTTCTCCAAGCTAGGCCCTTCATTTGTAAGCAAAACAAATGTATCCAATTTAGGCAGCATCATATTCTCATGAATATTAGAATCATTACCAAGAAACGAAAGTACCTGGTAATTTAGTTGGCGTGCACGAGCTCTAGTAATTGGTCCAGTATGTATAGCAGCAGGGGCTGTGGGTGTAACAATTGTATTGATGTCCTCATCATGCTTGCCAAGTATTTTTGTGATATTTTTGGTGACTAGCACAAGCTTGCAAAGTAGCGTAACCGGTAATGCTGATTTCAGGGACTTAGAATTTCTCTAAGTCCTTGTCCTATTTTTGTTATTATGCCATATGTTCATGTTGTTTCCTAGTGATCCGTGCCTTTTTTGAGGATAATCACTAAGGATGTTTTGTTAATATTGTGGTGCTCTATCCATCCATGTCTTTGTTTGCATTTATCGAGCATCCTAGCTTGAGTCAATCGGGCTCTACTTTTGCTATAAAGTGAATCCTGGCAGATTGTTGACATGTTTAGCGATTTTGCTGAGGATGTTGCTATTGATCCGTGCATGATATGTTGTTGTTCTTGCGATGTCTAGCTTCTATGCTATGTATTCTTGATGGGTGTATTCTTAGTTTGTCATGACATGCTCTGTAGTGGGTGCATCGAGCTCGTAAACATGCCTACTCGTTAACTGTTTTTGCATGCTCCAGTTTTTCACTAAGTCTGAATCTGTTTATGTTTTTGCCATGTTCCCATGCTTGCAATTGTATTTTATGATCCCTTTTGGCTCAAGGTCACTAAGGGACTTTTGTTAAATGCTTTGAGTAGCTTCATGTCATGCATTTCTTTGCCATGATATGTTACTGTAGCATGTAGTTTTCATGCTCTAAAGTATGCTTCCTGATGATAAATCCCAGAGTTGTGTTAATTTCACTAAGTCTGAAACCTGTTATCATTTGCACTTTTGCCATGCTTGTTTGAACCTGTTAATGGATGAATTAGCCGTAGCTCAGTGTTCATCTTTTGTCAAGCATCATGAGTGGATCCCTGCCATGTATCTTGTTGTCATGTTTGAGTGTTGTAGCATATTTATCTTGATGCATTTAGTTGGTTACTTGTTGATTATCGCACACCGATGCCATATTTGTTTTGCTTGCCTTTTCCAAACCGTGTATCCGATTCCGGTGATCTTTATATCGATTTCAACCGAAATCACCTCATCTTTCCAGTGGAACTCTTGTATTTCCAAGTTGAGGCCAGGTTCAATCATTCCTTTGCAAATCTTGCATATGCATCACATACCGCATCCCGCATATCATACCATGTTCATGTGTTGGTTGTTTACTTTGTGGTGTGCTTCTTTCCGGTGTTGCTTCTTCGGGTTGGTTTTGATAATGTCGCGTTTGTGAGGACCCGTTCGACTACATCCATTTGTCTTCTTCATGGACTCGTTCTTCTTCCTTGCGCGATCTCAGACAAGATGACCATACCCGCGAAATCACTACTATCTTTGCTTGCTAGTTGCTTGCTCTTTTGCTATGCCTATGCTGCCATACCTACCACTTGCTTATCATGCCTCCAATATTGTTAAGCCAAGCCTCTAACCCACCTTGTCCTAGCAAACCGTTGTTTGGCTATGTTACCGCTTTGCTCAGCCCCTCTTATAGCGTTGTTAGTTGCAGGTGAGGATTGGAGCTTGTTCCATGTTTGGAACAAGGATATTTGTTGGGATATCACAATATCTATTATTTAATTAATGCATCTATATACTTGGTAATGGGTGGAAGGCTCGGCCTTTTGCCTAGTGTTTTGTTCCACTCTTGCCGCCCTACTTTCCGTCATAACGGTGTTATGTTCCCGGATTTTGCGTTCCTTACATGGTTGGGTTATAATGGGAACCGCTTGACAGTTCGCCTTGAATAAAACTCCTCCAGCAATGCCCAACCTTGGTTTTACCGCCACCTAGCTGTTGGGGAACGTAGTAATTTCAAAAAATTTCCTACGCACATGCAAGATCATGGTGATGATATAGCAACAAGGGGAGAGTGTTGTCTACGTACCCTCGTAGACCGAAGCGGAAGCGTTGACGCAACATAGAGGAAGTAGTCGTACGTCCTCCGGTTCAACCGATCCAAGTACCGTTACTCCGGCACCTTCGAGTTCTTGACACGCGTACAACTCGATGATGCACCCTCGATCTCCGATCCAGCAGAGGCGTCGATGGGGAGTTCCGTCAGCACGACGGCGTGGGGACGATCTAGATGTTCTCTTGTTGCAGGGCTTCGCCTAAGCACCGCTACAATATGACCGAGGTGTAATATCGTGGAGGGGGGCACCGCACACGGCTAAGGAACGATCAATGATCAACTTGTGTGTCCTAGGGTGCCCCCTACCCCCGTATATAAAGGAGGGAGGGAGGAGGTGGCCGGCCCTAGGGGGGGCGCGCCATGAGGAGGGGGAAACCAACTCCAAGTAGGTTTCCCTCTCTTTTCCTTATCTTATTTGGAGGGGGAAGGAAAGAGTACTAGTATTAGGAAGTAGTACTAGTAGTAGTAATAGGAAGAGGGGGAAGGAGAAAGGAAAGGGGGGGCCGGCCCCCTCCCCAATTCGGATTGGGCTTGGGGGGGCGCGCCCCCTTCCCTTGCTCCTTCTCTCTTCCTCCTACATGGGCCCAATAAGGCCCATATACCTCCCGGGGGGTTCCGGTAACCTTCCGGGGCTCCAAACTTCTCCGGAACCTTTCCGGTGTCCAAATATATCCGTCCAATATATCAATCTTTATGTCTCGACCATTTCGAGACTCCTCGTCATGTCCGTAATCATATCCGGGACTCCGAACAACCTTCGGTACATCAAAATACATAAACTCATAATATAACTGTCATCGAAACCTTAAGCGTGCGGACCCTACGGTTCGAGAACGATGTAGACATGACTGAGACACATCTCTGGTCAATAACCAATAGCGGGACCTGGATGCCCATATTGGTTCCTACATATTCTACGAAGATCTTTATCGGTCAAACCGCATAACAACATACGTTGTTCCCTTTGTCATCGGTATGTTACTTGTCCGAGATTCGATCGTCGGTATCCAATACCTAGTTCAATCTCGTTATCGACAAGTCTCTTTACTCGTTCTGTAATACTTCATCTTATAACTAACTCATTAGTTACATGCTTGCAA
Source organism: Triticum aestivum (assembly GCF_018294505.1). Lineage (NCBI taxonomy): Eukaryota > Viridiplantae > Streptophyta > Magnoliopsida > Poales > Poaceae > Triticum > Triticum aestivum. Next base: position 297,285,588 of record NC_057809.1, read on the forward strand.
GGCTTAGGTGATGAGCATTGCCGAGAGGGCCCAGAGATACCTCTCCGACAATCGGAGTGACAAAACCTAATCTCGAATTATGCTAACTCAACATGTACCTTCGGAGACACCTGTAGTACTCCTTTATAATCACCCAGTTACGTTGTGACGTTTGGTAGTACCCAAAGTGTTCCTCCGGTAAACGGGAGTTACACAATTCTCATAGTTACAGGAACATGTATAAGTCATGAAGGAAGCAATAGCAGAATACTAAACGATCAAGTGCTAAGCTAACGGGATGGGTCATGTCAATCACCTCATTCTCCTAATGATGTGATCCCATTAATCAAATGACAACACATGTCAATGGTTAGGAAACATAACCATCTTTGATTAATGAGCTAGTCAAGTAGAGGCATACTAGTGACTATATGTTTGTCTATGTATTCACACATGTATCATGTTTCCGGTTAATACAATTCTAGCATGAATAATAAACATTTATCATGATATGAGGAAATAAATAATAACTTTATTATTGCCTCTAGGGCATATTTCCTTCAGTCTCCCACTTGCACTAGAGTCAATAATCTAGATTACATAGTAATGATTCTAACACCCATGGAGTCTTGGTGCTGATCATGTTTTGCTCGTGAGAGAGGCTTAGTCAACGGGTCTGCAACATTCAGATCCGTATGTATCTTGCAAATCTCTATGTCTCCCACTTGGACTTGGTCCCGAATGGAATTGAAGCGTCTCTTGATGTGCTTGGTCCTCTTGTGAAATCTGGATTCCTTTGCCAAGGCAATTGCACCAGTATTGTCACAGAAGATCTTCATTGGTCCCGATGCACTAGGTATGACACCTAGATCGGAAATGAACTCCTTCATCCAGACTCCTTCATTTGCTGCTTCAGAAGCAGCTATGTACTCCGCTTCACATGTAGATCCTGCCACGACGCTTTGTTTAGAACTGCACCAACTTACAGCTCCACCGTTTAATAAAAACACGTATCCGGTCTGCGATTTAGAATCGTCCGGATCAGTGTCAAAGCTTGCATCGACGTAACCATTTACGACTAGCTCTTTGTCACCTCCATATACGAGAAACATATCCTTAGTCCTTTTCAGGTATTTCAGGATGTTCTTGACCGCTGTCCAGTGATCCACTCCTGGATTACTTTGGTACCTACCTGCCAAGCTTATTGCTAAGCATACGTCAGGTCTGGTACACAGCATTGCATACATGATAGAGCCTATGGCTGAAGCATAGGGAACATCTTTCATTTTCTCTCTATCTTCTGCTGTGGTCGGGCATTGAGTTTGACTCAACTTCACACCTTGTAGCACAGGCAAGAATCCTTTCTTTGCCTGATCCATTTTGAACTTTTTCAAAATTTTGTCAAGGTATGTACTTTGTGAAAGTCCTATTAAGCGTCTTGATCTATCTCTATAGATCTTGATGCCCAATATGTAAGCAGCTTCACCGAGGTCTTTCATAGAAAAACTTTTATTCAAGTATCCCTTTATGCTATCCAGAAATTCTATATCATTTCCAATTAATAATATGTCATCAACATATAAAACTAGAAATGCTACAGAGCTCCCACTCACTTTCTTGTAAATACAGGCTTCTCCAAAAGTCTGTATAAAGCCATATGCTTTGATCACACTATCAAAACGTTTATTCCAACTCCGAGATGCTTGCACCAGTCCATAAATGGAACGTTGGAGCTTGCACACTTTGTCAGCACCTTTTGGATCAACAAAACCTTCAGGTTGCATCATATACAACTCTTCTTCTAGAAATCCATTCAAGAATGCAGTCTTGACATCCATTTGCCAAATTTCATAATCATGAAATGCAGCAATAGCCAACATGATTCGGACAGACTTAAGCATCGCTACGGGTGAGAAAGTCTCATCGTAGTCAACCCCTTGAACTTGTCGAAAACCTTTTGCAACAAGTCGAGCTTTGTAGACAGTAACATTACCATCAGCGTCAGTCTTCTTCTTAAAGATCCATTTATTCTCAATGGCTTGCCGATCATCGGGCAAGTCAACCAAAGTCCATACTTTGTTTTCATACATGGATCCTATCTCAGATTTCATGGCCTCTAGCCATTTTGCGGAATCTGGGCTCATCATCGCTTCCTCATAGTTCGTAGGTTCATCATGGTCTAGTAACATGACTTCCAGAATAGGATTTCCGTACCACTCTGGTGCGGATCTTACTCTGGTAGACCTACGAGGTTCAGTAGAAACTTGATCTGAAGTTTCATGATCAATATCATTAGCTTCCTCACTAATTGGTGTAGTTGTCACAGGAACCGGTTCTTGTGATGAACTACTTTCCAATAAGGGAGTAGATACAGTTATCTCATCAAGTTCTACTTTCCTCCCACTCACTTCTTTCGAGAGAAACTCCTTCTCTAGAAAGGATCCGATTTTAGCAACGAAAATCTTGCCTTCAGATCTGTGATAGAAGGTGTACCCAATTGTCTCCTTTGGGTATCCTATGAAGACACATTTCTCCGATTTGGGTTCGAGCTTATCTGGTTGAAGTTTCTTCACATAAGCATCGCAGCCCCAAACTTTGAGAAACGACAACTTTGGTTTCTTGCCAAACCACAGTTCATAAGGCGTCGTCTCAACGGATTTTGATGGTGCCCTATTTAACGTGAATGCGGCCGTCTCTAAAGCATAACCCCAAAACGATAGCGGTAAATCGGTAAGAGACATCATAGATCGCACCATATCAAGTAAAGTACGATTACGACGTTCGGACACACCATTTCGCTGTGGTGTTCCAGGTGGCGTGAGTTGCGAAACTATTCCACATTGTTTCAAATGTAAACCAAACTCGTAACTCAAATATTCTCCTCCACGATCAGATCGTAGAAACTTTATTTTCTTGTTACGATGATTTTCTACTTCACTCTGAAATTCTTTGAACTTTTCAAATGTTTCAGACTTGTGCTTCATCAAGTAGATATACCCATATCTGCTCAAATCATCTGTGAAGGTGAGGAAATAACGATATCCGCCACGAGCCTCAACATTCATCGGACCACATACATCTGTATGTATGATTTCCAACAAATCTGTTGCTCTCTCCATAGATCCGGAGAACGGTGTTTTGGTCATCTTGCCCATGAGGCACGGTTCGCAAGTACCAAGTGATTCATAATCAAGTGATTCCAGAAGTCCATCAGTATGGAGTTTCTTCATGCGTTTTACACCGATATGACCTAAACGGCAGTGCCACAAATATGTTGCACTATCATTATCAACTCTGCATCTTTTGGCTTCAACATTATGAATATGTGTATCACTACTATCGAGATTTAATAAAAATAGACCACTCTTCAAGGGTGCATGACCATAAAAGATATTACTCATATAAATAGAACAACCATTATTCTCTGATTTAAATGAATAACCGTCTCGCATCAAACAAGATCCAGATATAATGTTCATGCTCAACGCAGGCACCAAATAACAATTATTCAGGTCTAAAACTAATCCCGATGGTAGATGTAGAGGTAGCGTGCCGACCGCGATCACATCGACTTTGGAACCATTTCCCACGCGCATCGTCACCTCGTCCTTAGCTAATCTTCGCTTAATCCGTAGTCCCTGTTTCGAGTTGCAAATGTTAGCAACAGAACCAGTATCAAATACCCAGGTGCTACTGCGAGCATTAGTAAGGTACACATCAATAACATGTATATCACATATACCTTTGTTCACTTTGCCATCCTTCTTATCCGCCAAATACTTGGGGCAGTTCCGCTTCCAGTGTCCAGTCTGCTTGCAGTAGAAGCACTCAGTTTCAGGCTTAGGTCCAGACTTGGGTTTCTTCACTTGAGCAGCAACTTGTTTGCCGTTCCTTTTGAAGTTCCCCTTCTTCTTCCCTTTGCCCCTTTTCTTGAAACCAGTGGTCTTGTTGACCATCAACACTTGATGCTCCTTTTTGATTTCTACCTCCGCGGCTTTCAGCATCGCGAAGAGCTCGGGAATAGTCTTGTTCATCCCTTGCATATTATAGTTCATCACAAAGCTCTTGTAGCTTGGTGGCAGTGATTGGAGAATTCTGTCAATGACGCTATCATCCGGAAGATTAACTCCCAGTTGAATCAAGTGATTATTATACCCAGACATTTTGAGTATATGCTCACTGACAGAACTGTTCTCCTCCATCTTGCAGCTGTAGAACTTATTGGAGACTTCATATCTCTCAATCCGGGCATTTGCTTGAAATATTAACTTCAACTCCTGGAACATCTCATATGCCCCATGACGTTCAAAACGTCGTTGAAGACCCGGTTCTAAGCCGTAAAGCATGGCACACTGAACTATAGAGTAGTCATCAGCTTTGCTCTGCCAGACGTTCTTAACGTCGTCAGTTGCATCAGCAGCAGGCCTGGCACCCAGCGGTGCTTCCAGGACGTAACTCTTCTGTGCAGCAATGAGGATAATCCTCAGGTTACGGACCCAGTCCGTGTAATTGCTACCATCATCTTTCAACTTTGCTTTCTCAAGGAACGCATTAAAATTCAACGGAACAATAGCACGAGCCATCTATCTACAAACAAACATAGACAAGCAAAATACTATCAGGTACTAAGTTCATGATAAATTTAAGTTCAATTAATCATATTACTAAAGAACTCCCACTTAGACAGACATCTCTCTAGTCATCTAAGTGATTACGTGATCCAAATCAACTAAACCATGTCCGATCATCACGTGAGATGGAGTAGTTTCAATGGTGAACATCTCTATGTTGATCATATCTACTATATGATTCACGCTCGACCTTTCGGTCCCCGTGTTCCGAGGCCATATCTGTATATGCTAGGCTCGTCAAGTATAACCTGAGTATTCCGCGTGTGCAACTGTTTTGCACCCGTTGTATTTGAACGTAGAGCCTATCACACCCGATCATCACGTGGTGTCTCAGCACGAAGAACTTTCGCAACGGTGCATACTCAGGGAGAACACTTCTTGATAATTAGTGAGAGATCATCTTAAAATGCTACCGTCAATCAAAGCAAGATAAGATGCATAAAGGATAAACATCACATGCAATCAATATAAGTGATATGATATGGCCATCATCATCTTGTGCTTGTGATCTCCATCTTCGAAGCACCGTCGTGATCACCATCGTCACCGGCGTGACACCTTGATCTCCATCGTAGCATCGTTGTCGTTACGCCATCTATTGCTTCTACGACTATCGCTACCGCTTAGTGATAAAGTAAAGCAATTACAGGGCGTTTGCATTTCATACAATAAAGCGACAACCATATGGCTCCTGCCAGTTGCCGATAACTTCGGTTACAAAACATGATCATCTCATACAATAAAATATAGCATCATGTCTTGGCCATATCACATCACAACATGCCCTGCAAAAACAAGTTAGACGTCCTCTACTTTGTTGTTGCAAATTTTACGTGGCTGCTACGGGCTTAAGCAAGAACCAATCTCACCTACGCATCAAAACCACAACGATAGTTTGTCAAATAGACTCCGTTTTAACCTTCACAAGGACCGGGCGTAGCCACACTCGGTTCAACTAAAGTGAGAGAGACAGACACCCGCCAGCCACCTTTAAGCACGAGTGCTCGTAACGGTGAAACCAGTCTCGCGTAAGCGTACGCGTAATGTCGGTCCGGGCCGCTTCATCTCACAATACCGCTGAACCAAAGTATGACATGCTGGTAGGCAGTATGACTTATATCGTCCACAACTTACTTGTGTTCTACTCGTGCATATAACATCAACACATAAAACCTAGGCTCGGATGCCACTGTTGGGGAACGTAGTAATTTCAAAAAATTTCCTACGCACACGCAAGATCATGGTGATGATATAGCAACGAGGGGAGAGTGTTGTCTACGTACCCTCGTAGACCGAAGCGGAAGCGTTGACGCAACGTAGAGGAAGTAGTCGTACGTCCTCCGGTTCAACCGATCCAAGTACCGTTACTCCGGCACCTCCGAGTTCTTGACACGCGTACAGCTCGATGACGCACCCTCGATCTCCGATCCAGCAGAGGCGCCGAGGGGGAGTTCCGTCAGCACGACGGCGTGGTGACGATCTTGATGTTCTCCTGTTGCAGGGCTTCGCCTAAGCACCGCTACAATATGACCGAGGTGTAATATCGTGGAGGGGGGCACCGCACACGGCTAAGGAACGATCAATGATCAACTTGTGTGTTCTAGGGTGCCCCCTACCCCCGTATATAAAGGAGGGAGGGAGGAGGTGGCCGGCCCTAGGGGGGCGCGCCATGAGGAGGGGGAAACCTACTCCAAGTAGGTTTCCCTCTCTTTTCCTTATCTTATTTGGAGGGGGAAGGAAAGAGTACTAGTATTAGGAAGTAGTACTAGTAGTAGTAATAGGAAGAGGGGGAAGGAGAAAGGAAAGGGGGGCCGGCCCCCCTCCCCAATTCGGATTGGGCTTGGGGGGGCGCGCCCCCTCCCTTGCTCCTTCTCTCTTCCTCCTACATGGGCCCAATAAGGCCCATATACCTCCCGGGGGGTTCCGGTAACCTCCCGGGGCTCCAAACTTCTCCGGAACCTTTCCGGTGTCCAAATATATCCGTCCAATATATCAATCTTTATGTCTCGACCATTTCGAGACTCCTCGTCATGTCCGTAATCATATCCGGGACTCCGAACAACCTTCGGTACATCAAAATACATAAACTCATAATATAACTGTCATCGAAACCTTAAGCGTGCGGACCCTACGGTTCGAGAACGATGTAGACATGACTGAGACACATCTCTGGTCAATAACCAATAGCGGGACCTGGATGCCCATATTGGTTCCTACATATTCTACGAAGATCTTTATCGGTCAAACCGCATAACAACATACGTTGTTCCCTTTGTCATCGGTATGTTACTTGTCCGAGATTCGATCGTCGGTATCCAATACCTAGTTCAATCTCGTTATCGACAAGTCTCTTTACTCGTTCTGTAATACTTCATCTTATAACTAACTCATTAGTTACATGCTTGCAAGGCTTAGGTGATGAGCATTGCCGAGAGGGCCCAGAGATACCTCTCCGACAATCGGAGTGACAAAACCTAATCTCGAATTATGCTAACTCAACATGTACCTTCGGAGACACCTGTAGTACTCCTTTATAATCACCCAGTTACGTTGTGACGTTTGGTAGTACCCAAAGTGTTCCTCCGGTAAACGGGAGTTACACAATTCTCATAGTTACAGGAACATGTATAAGTCATGAAGGAAGCAATAGCAGAATACTAAACGATCAAGTGCTAAGCTAACGGGATGGGTCATGTCAATCACCTCATTCTCCTAATGATGTGATCCCATTAATCAAATGACAACACATGTCAATGGTTAGGAAACATAACCATCTTTGATTAATGAGCTAGTCAAGTAGAGGCATACTAGTGACTATATGTTTGTCTATGTATTCACACATGTATCATGTTTCCGGTTAATACAATTCTAGCATGAATAATAAACATTTATCATGATATGAGGAAATAAATAATAACTTTATTATTGCCTCTAGGGCATATTTCCTTCACTAGCCTCTTTTCCCCTTGGGCTTCCGGAGCCCAAGGGTCATCTTTATTTAACCCCCCCCCCCCCCGGTCCAGTGCTCCTCTGAGTGTTGGTCCAAACAGAGTGTCGGAGGAAATAACCATGGGTAGCCAAGCCGGCTCCCCCTGGCCCTTCTGAAAAAATTACGAGCCCATCCGGCCCTCAAGAATCCAAGACATGGGGCCGCCTTCCCCTCGCCGGCGGGGTCCTCGGCCAACTATCGGAAGGCGGCCCGACTTCAGCCTTCGTGAAGAAAGCCGTGGGAGGGCTGGCTCTGAGGAGCCGGCTGCGAGAAGGCCGACTCCAAGAAGCCGACTCCCATAAAGCGGTCAAGATCGTACGCTCGAAGTCTGCACCCACATAACGGCGATGTGACGGGGCGTGGCTACAGTAAGGCTGGCCACCCCCGAATCCCGGAGCACGCCTGGCACTATGCGCCGTACGGGTGGCCATGACCCGTTCGGCGTGGCACTGTTGCCACGACGACCCTGATGTCATCCATGACGGGCTGCCAAAGTGGCCCACGGGCGGTGGACCCCTTCAGGCAGAGAGACACCCGAAGGTGGCCCGGCCTCCCCCAGTCGGCCCAAGACCGGGGCGGCTCTCCACAGCCGTCTTGCCACCCCCTCAAAGGAGACGCCCCATTAAGGAGATAAGACACGGTGAGGCTACAGCGATCACCCGCCGGACGGCGGCACTATAGCCACGCCCACCTCGGCGAAGCCCTCGTCATCAGGATTGAGCAACAGTAAACAGCCACCAACAAGGCCCTCGACAGTGGGGCCTGCCTGTCAACCAAGGAGCCGGCAGCCGGCGGGACCCACCAGTCGGCAGGCCCCAGCAGTCGGCGCGGAAGCCGGCGAGCATAGACACAGACGGCTGGGCCCCACGTCCAGCCGGATTACCATTGTACCCCCGGGGGGTAGGCCTATATAAACCCCCGGGACATCCATGCAAAGGGTTGATCCTTGCTAGTTCAAAACACCACATAGGGAGGAGAAGAGAGCGGGCAGAGCCCTTCTTCCTCCTCTCGCCAAATAGCTCAAGGAGCATCGTGTAGCTACTTATTCATCTAGTGATCATGCGGAGACCCCGCAGAGCAGCAGTAGGGATGTTATCTCCGCGGAGAGCCCCGAAGCTGGGTAAGATTCGCCGGCGTGCATGTCTTCGCCTCATCCCGCTTCCAGGCACCGGCGACGTCTTACTGGCATATGTCACACCTACCACCCGACATTTGGCGCCCACCGTGGGGCCAGGTGCACCGTCGTCCGGAGACCTGTTCTGGACGGGAACCTTCTTCCTCCCCCGCGAGCGTAGCCAGCCCGGCACGCCTGATGGCGCTTGCCACGACGCGCTGCAAGGCGTCACCAACGTCTGCGCAGCGAGCGGCCTCGCCGATCTCCTCGACAAGACCCTCATCTCCGACGAGCTCGCCTCCGACGCGGGCACCGACCACCTCGCCAACCTCCTCGGCCAGCTCCATGTCTCCAGCGAGCCTGCTGTGGACTTGGAGTCGGTTGGCTCCATCGATCCGATGCCTGTCGACTCCGACACGGCCTCATTCGACACCTTCCCCACCGACGTCACGATCTACAACGACCCGCTTCCCCGGGCCGATGGCTACGATGCTGCCACCACCGAGGTGATGGTCATCGGCCACGGCGGCGCTGCTGACGAGAGCGCCCACGATGCCTCGCACGCGGCGGTCCACGACTTGTCCATCCCCCTCCCGGTCAATGCCGACGCTTAAGCACTGGAAGCTCGCCGCGTCACCCTCCTCGCGGAGGGCCGGAAGTTGGTCTCCATGAGACGCCTCGCTGAGGCCCATCGACGCGAGGCCGACCGCGCCGCCTTTGGCACGCCGCTCCCAGGCGGGCCCAGCCGGGTCGGCGTTGTCAGACAGCGCGGTGCTGTCGTCGCCGACACGTTAGGAGTCAATCGCCCAGTCTACGCCACTCCACTCGAGAACCTGCGCGCCGCCCAGGCGGCCGTAGACGAGCTAGACGGACTGGGGGCCGAAGAACTCCCCCACATGACCCGACGCATCCAGCAGCTAATCAATGCAGCCTCGCAGCGGCACGAAGTCGACGCCCGCGCGGAAAGCCCTCCCCCCCCTCGCGCCAACATCCCGGACGCCGACTACGAGTAGAGACCGCGCGCGGCGCGAGAAAGAGCCGGCTGCCAGCCGAAGCCAAACCCGAATCTCCATCGAGTGAGACACAGAAGGCCACCCCCGGGCCGTGGAGTGGCGAGGCAACCCGCCTCCGCCTCGGCCCCGTGGAGAGAGATATCCCACCCCGCCGCTTGTTGCGCATCCGACTCTTAGCAGCCGGCTGGGTCACCGCAAAGGAGTTGGCGAAAACGACGCCTGCCATCGGATCGACCGCCTGGCGCGATCCCTGGCGCTGGAAGAAGAAGACGATGTCGGTCCGCCTTGCTTCGGCCCCCGCATCCGCGACGAGCCCTTCCCCAAAGGGTTCTCGCTCCCAAGAGACATGCCCAAGTACAACGGCTCCATGAAGCCAGAAGATTGGTTGATCGATTACTCCACGGCGGTTAGCATAGCCAACGGCAACAGGCGCGTTGCCGTGAAATACGTGCCCCTCATGCTGCAAGGCACAGCGCGGACCTGGCTCAACAGCCTCAAGCCATACAGCATCAACATCTGGCTAGATTTCACAGAAGCTTTCGTCCGCAACTTCACCAGCACCTACAAGCGGGCTCCCAAGCCCAGATAGCTCTCCTTGTGTGTACAAGGCCCCGCTGAGTCTACTCGCGACTACCTCACGCGTTGGGCCGAGATCCGCAACTCTTGCGAGGGGGTGCACGAGGTGCAAGCCATAGAATACTTCACTGCCGGGTGCCGAGAAGGCACCCTCCTCAAGCACAAGCTTCTCTGCGACGAGCCGACTACCCTCGACGAGCTTCTGGACATAGTGGACAAGTACGCCACCGCCGACTCCTCAATGAAGACCGAGCTCCGGGTAGATGCGTCCGGGAAAGTACTCAACCCGGCGCCCAAGACACCGGCTGTGGATTCCGGCCGACGCCCACACCCGAACGACCACAAGCGCAAGGGCCCCGCGCCGCCTCCCGCCAGAAGGGCAGCCCGTGCCCAAGAAACCCAAGGGCGGCAGGCCGGCTTGGCAGCCAGCCTTCTCCTACGAGCAAACTCTCGACGCCCCGTGCAAGTTCCACAGCGGCGCGAAGCCGTCTAACCACACAACCCGGAAGTGCCATTGGCTCACCCGAATCCCCAAAGGCGAAGGGCTCGCGCCGCCTCCGCTTGCCGGTCCTCCGCCTCCGGCTCCGCAGCGGCCGACCGTTCGGCCCGCAGTCGGAGCCGTGCATGATGAGTTCCCCGACGAGCATGCTGCCTATGTCATCTTTACAAGCCAACCCGAAGACTGGCGCAGCAAACGCCGAGAGCACCAGGAAGTCAGCATGGTCGCTGCCAACCCCGCCGAGCACATGCACTGGTCAGAAAAACCTATCAGCTGGAGTCGGGCCGACCACCCAGAGGTGATGCCATCTCCTGGCTCTTATGCGTTGGTTCTGGATGCCACCCTTGCAACGGACACACGTGCCGCCCGTTTCTCCCGCGTGTTGATAGACGGCGGGAGCAGCATCAACATCTTATACCGTGACACCCTGGAGAAGCTAAACGTCAAGACAAAGCAACTCATGCCTACTCGGGCAGTGTTCCATGGCATCGTACCCGGCCTGTCCTGCGCCCCCATTGGCAAGATCAAGATTGATGTACTCTTTGGGGACAAGGAGCATTTCCACCGGGAAGCGATCTGGTTTGAAGTGGTGGAGCTGGAGAGCCCCTACCATGCATTGCTTGGCCCACCTGCCTTGGCCAGGTTCATGGCAGTTCCCCACTATGCATACCTCAAGATGAAGATGCCGAGCACCAAGGGCATCATCACCATAGCCGGTGATTACAAGAAGTCTTCCGAGTGCGCAGCAGCCAGCAGCCGGCTGGCCGAGTCCCTTGTGATTGCCGAAGAGAAGAAGATGTTGGACCGGGTCGTGGCCATGGCCGGCAAGCAGACGGCCCTGTCCCCCAATCCCAAGGAGTATGATGCCCAAGGATCTTTCCAGCCGGCCAAGGAGACGATGAAGATACCTCTTGACCCCGAGCGCCCAGAGAGGTTTGCCGTCATCGGGGCAAACCTAAACAGCAAATAGGAAGGCGAGCTTGCCGATTTCCTCCGTGAGAATCGGGACATCTTTGCATGGTCCCCCAAGGACATGCCGGGTGTTCCGAAGGAATTAGCCGAGCACAAACTACACGTCCGAGAAGACGCAAAACCAGTCAAACAACCCCTCCGCTGACTATCAGAGGAGAAAAGAAGGATTGTGGGAGAGGAGATAGCCCGGCTTCTGGCAGCCGGCTTCATTATGGAAGTTTTCTTTCCAGAGTGACTTGCCAACCCGGTCCTCGTATTAAAGAAGAACAATAAGTGGCGCATGTGCATAGATTACACGAGCCTCAACAAGGCCTGCCCCAAAGATCCCTTTGCCCTGCCGAGGATTGACCAAGTGATAGACTCCACGGTCGGATGCGAGCTGTTGAATTTCTTGGATGCTTACTCAGGATACCACCAGATAAAGTTAGATCCGGCTGACCGCCTGAAGACCGCCTTCATCACGCCATTCGGAGCCTTCTGCTACCTGACTATGACATTCGGCTTGAGAAATGCCGGTGCCACTTTTCAGCGTTGCATGCAGAAGTGCCTCCTCAAGCAGCTCGGCAGAAATGCCCACGTCTACGTAGACGACATTGTGGTGAAGACGGAGAAGCGCGGTAACTTGCTGGAAGACCTCAAAGAAACATTTGAGAACCTACGTCGGGTCCAAATCAAGCTCAACCCCGAGAAATGCGTGTTCGGAGTGCCAGCCGGCCAGCTCCTAGGCTTCCTGGTCTCCGAACGCGGCATCGAATGCAACCCGGTGAAGATCAAGGCCATTGAGAGAATGGCGATTCCCACCAAACTTCGAGACGTCCAGAAGTTTACCGGGTGCTTGGCCTCCCTGAACCGCTTAATCAGCCGGCTCGGAGAGAAAGCTCTCCCCCTGTACCGCCTCATGAAGAAGACCACTCACTTCGAGTGAGATGACCAAGCCTTCCAAGAGGGCGATCTTGTGCTCCGGCTGATCCAGCGAACAACCGGCCAGCACAAGCTCTTGGCCCCTTGGGAGGGCCCCTTCGTCATCAGCAGAGCTTTAGGCAATGACTCTTACTACCTAATCGACGCGCAGAAGCCGAAGGCACGAAAGAGAGATGACTCCGGCAAGGAGTCAGAACGACCATGGAACGCCAACCTCCTCCGAAGATTTTACAGTTGAAATACAGTATGTATTACGCTAACTTTTGTACTAAGTATGAGACAATAGGCCCCCCGAGGAGAGCTCGGGGACTGCCATCTTTTATCTATGAATGAAGAGTATCATGCTTATGACCTTGTCATTTCATTTACTTTTTCCGTCCGGCACCGGGTTCGACTAGTCGGCCCGGGGACTGGCCGCCTGGAGTTATATTAGAAGTCCTACCCGCGGTCAGACAAGTAGTGTGCCGCCACCCAAGCCTTCTCTTGCCAAAAGTCACAGTTTGAAGAACCGGCTGTCCGGCTGGCAAGAGTTAAAGGCAGGAAAGGACGCCCACACGAAAAACGGCTAGGGACTAACGGACTAATATAACAAAAGCCGGTTTTTCTCCCACCACCGACCGACTACCAGAGTAGCCGGCCGGCCGGCTTCCATTTACCTCACTTCAGTCTAAAAAAGCTCGAGTACTTACCTCCCCAAAGGGGAAGGCGGCAAAGGAAACAGCCTAAGGACAAAAAGCATACGTAAATGGAAGCCAAACACGCACACAATAATATTTACATAAAAGACCTTCAAGAGGCCAGCATTCAACATAGTTTGGATACACCCAAGTGGGTGGAACTGTGAAAGCTTAATAAATTTGTTCAGAAGGCAACAAGCAGGAAAAAACAAGGATGGCAGATTAAGCCAGGGGAGCGACTGACGAGCCGGGCAGGTCGGTGGAGACGGCAGTGCCGGCTGGAGGAGTGGCCGACTGGTGAACCTCGGCATGATCACCGCCTCCCGCAGAGGGCACGCTAGCACGCGCCTTGTTGCTTGAGGCACGATCAGGCTGAGGCTGGCTGGCCGCTTCACCGGCCGGCTCAACGTCTTCGCCCTCCTCTCCTTCGTCGTCTTCGCCTTCATCGCTGGAGGCGATCTCCTCTACCGAGTCTTCACCCGCTGTCGGGTCCAGCCCGAACCACTCCTCCGGCTGGGCAACACCGTCATCATTAATTTCAGGAGCGAAGACGCTGATGTCAGTGCACTCGGCAATCGTTGATGCGCGCTGAGCGATAGCCGACCGCACCTCCTCCAGCTCTGCGTCAGCCTCCAGCCGCCAGGTGCACAGTTGGTCCAGGTTCAGCCCCGGATACCAGGCTCGGACGAACTCCAATGCCCGCCCAGCTCCAAGCCGGGCTGCCGATGCCTTCCAGGCCTTGAAGCGGCCAACCGCAACCTCCAGCCAGTCGGTAGTACGACTCGGGGTGCGGGGAATTGTCTCACTTGGCCAGAGGGCGGCCAACACCTGCGCCCCGGCGCGCTAGAGGCGGCGGAGCATACGGTGAGCCGGCTGCAGCCGGGCTTGGACCGCCAAGAGTTGCTCCTTGAGCGTCCGACTCGCGTCCGGCGCGACTTCAGCCCCCGCCCGCCGGCGCGCTTCGCGATGGGCCTCGATGGTTTGGGCGGCGAAGAAGGAGTAGCCAGGAAAGTAGTTTGCACGGAGAACAAAAAGCAGCACAAGTCAGAATACAAATCAGGGATTAAGAGGCAAGCAAGGAATGAAGAAGGCGGCTTACCATCGATCAGATCCTCGATACGACCGAAGCCCTCGCTCAGTGCCTGCTTCGCCTCAGCCCAGCCCGCCGCTTCGGTCTCGAACTTGGCCCTCAGGGCGGCCTCGCTATCCCGCGCCTCCTTCAGGGACGCGTTGTGGCTCTCCTCCTGGTCGACCAACTTCTTGGCCAAGCGGCCACGCTCTAGGACCAAGGCGCTGTACTCGGCTTCCTTGGCGCGAAGGGCGGCCTGGGCCCCGCTGAGCTGCTCCCTCAAGTCGGCATTAGCTCCTGCAAGCATGAAGACAGGAAAAATTAATAAGGAAGAAGTTGTCAAGGAAGATCCGACCCGGCTGCTCAGCAGTCGGCCTGAATCTCGGGGACTACACCCAGTGGGTGCGCTGACGCGCCCCCGCAGGAGATGAACGAAACGAAGCACGCACTCCGGCTGCTGGTCAGATCCTCGGTTCTTCGGCCCAGCTCCTGAGCCTGGGAGTTGAAGGCGGCAGCATGGAGGTTATGATACTCCTCGAAGATCAGACAGGAGTCGAGAATAAGATAGTCGTCAAGGAAGATCCGACCCAGCAGTCGGCCCGAATCTCGGGGACTACACCCAGTGGGTGCGCTGACGCGCCCCCACGGAAGAAATCAAAGAACAAAACAACCCAAGTCAGAAGACTCACCCGGATGACGGCCCGCGTCACAAGGAACTCTTGGGTGTATCGCTGTAGCGAGGCAGCCGGAGCTTGAAGCCGGCTCCGGACCTCCTGGGCCGCCGCGTTCAGCTCGCCCATCCCCCTGCTGGGGGTCCACTGGGACGCGCTGGTGCTGGCCGCCTCCAGGGCCTCCGCCGTCTGGCCGGCGCCCGCAGCTTGGTGCGGTTCCGGCGTGGAGGCGCCACCCCCTGCGCGCCGGCGCGATGCCGGCTGCACCTCGAGGCCGGCCCCTGCCTCCGGCTCGCCCTCGGCCGGCTGCTCTGGCGCCGCGGCCGACTGGCCGCTTTGGCCCACTCTGGTCGGCGCTGCCGGCGGCGCCCTCTCCATGAAGATCACGGAGTCCTCCCTCCTCTCCCTCACCGGCGGGTCTCGGTCGACCTCCTCCGACGGGGCACTGGGATGTCGGGGGCCACGGCGCGGAGGGGAATGACGAGCAGCGGAGGAGGGTTGTGCGAGGCCTCCGCCTCCGTCTCCGTGGCTGCTGCATCCGCCGAGGCCTTAGCCGCCGCGTCGGCTTGCTCCTTCGCCGCCTGGGCAGTCCTCCGCTCCGCCGCCTCCCGCTCCTCCCGCGCCTCCTGTGCGTTCCGCTCCATGGCCTCCCTAAGGTCGACGCGGGGATCCACGCGACGGGATCCTGAAGATCCTCTAGTCGGCCCGACTACGGAGCCGCCCGAACCCCGCTCAAGGGAAAGCGGTGCCCTGTCCGGCGAGCAAAGAAAAGTTTAGAAGAGTTTCGGTCGAAAGGGACAACGAAAAATATATATACAAGGCATTGGACGACTTACCTGCGGCTGTTTTACCGCCTTGCGGAAGCGGGCCGCCTTCGCGGCCGCTTCATCTCGCTTGGTCGCTGCTGTGGAAGCCTTGGATTTCTTCGGCCAGCTGCCGAAGAGGATCGACGCGGCCCGGCGCTTCTGCGCGCCGCCGCAGGCAGCCGGCGCGGCGGACGAGCTCGCGCCTTGATGATCAGGCGCCAGCTGGCGGCGCGGGGCGACTTCAACCTCGGCATCGTCCGGCCAGTCCTCGAAGCCGGCCCCGAGCCCCGCGCCTCCGGCCTCGTTGCCTTCCCCCACGATGGCGTCTTCCATGGCGGCCGCTCCCAAGTCCGGATCGTCGGCGTCGTCTACCATGTGGTCGGGGAGGAGCTGGTGCTCTACCCCTGCGGTCCCGGTCGTCGGCGGAAGGAGAGGGTTCTGCTAAGGGCAAACAAACTGATCAGAGGCTGGCTATCATGAGGCCGGCTACCAACAGATGAAAAGAAGGAAAAACTTACGACGGGCGGAGGGTTGGCTCGAGAGTACGGCTCCTTGCCGTATCGCCAATCCTCGGCGAGCTTGAAGTTGGAGATATAGTTCACCATATAAGACACCTCTGCATGAGGCATCTCCCTGGTGCTCAGCCGGCATGGGTCGAGGCGGCCACTCATCTAACAAATCATGTGAGGCCGGCTTTGGAGGGGAAGTACCCGGCGCTCCACGAAGGCGGCCACCAAGTCGGCTCCGGTTAGGCCCTCCGACTGGATCATCACCCGAAGCCGGGAGACGGCTGCGTTCCTGGCCTGAGACAACGACCTGGCCCGGTAGCTCCACGAAGGTCGCCACCCAGCCGGCGGGCCGGCTTCATAAGCCGGCAGGTTGACGTAGTCGCCTTGCTGAGCAACGTTCTTCACGTAAAAGTAAGACTTCTACTAGAGCTTCACCGACTGGATCAGCGGGATGGGCAGGAAAGGGTTGTTCTCGCCCGACCGCCTCATGGCAATATAGGCTCCGCAGGGGGCGGGCACGCCCGCGACGACGGTGCCGAGCTTGCTCTGGAAGAATTCCCCCCAGAGCTCGAGCGTGGGGAGGACTCCAAGAAAGCCTTCGCATAGGGTGATGAAGGCCGACAGCAGCATCACCACGTTGGGCGTGAGGTGATACAGTTGGAGGTTATAGAATTCGAGGAAGGCTCGAAGGAACCCGCTCGCCGGAAGGCCGAAGCCGCGCAGGCAGTGCGAGCAGAAGATCACCCGCTCGCCCTCCTCCGGTGCTGGCGAAATCTCCTTCTCCGGCGCTTGACGAACTCGCACGAAGTTCTCACCCGACAGGCGCCGCGTCTGACGGAGGAACTCGACGTGGTCCTCATGGACGTTGGAGCCATCCCACGAGTTTGACAACGCCATGGGGAAACGCGGCGAGAAGCAAGATGATGCGATGGCGGAGCGGTGCAGCAATAGGTGGCTGCGGCGGCAGAAAGAAGAAGAAGGAAGACGAGGAGGGGCGGAGCAAGGGGGAACGTGCGAGCCTCTGTCTCTCCCCCTCCTCCCCCTACTTATAGACCCGCGCGGCGGAGCCGAGGAGGCGTGGCGTGGGGGAACGTGGGGATCAACTGTGCCCACTCCCCCACGTCCCGTGATTATTGCGCCCTGATGGCGTAATAAAATCGCCGCGGGAAGGCGAGCGGTCCACGCGAGCCGCAGAAGATCCGCGCTCGGGCCGTGGCCTAGGAGTGGCGGGCCTGGGCCTGCGGCAGCGTCCCGTGGCCCGCGGGATGGCCTGTGGTCCACTCGCGGGTCGACCGCGTCCCCGCCTACGAGAAACGGGGCTTTCCAAAGACGGCGCGCGCAATCACAACCGGCCCCTCAGGATAGGAAGCTGACCGAGCTTCTCGTCGCTTTGTCAGCCTCGAAGCTCAATGATGAGGACATGACTACCTTGGATATGACCAAAAATATTGCATATATGCATATTTGTCAGGTGATTTCTAGTGCAAACTATTCAATAATCTATTTATGTTATCCAGAACAAAAATACTTCACACACTTTTGTGTTTTGTCTAATTGCAGGTGTATGGGACATTTGTACAATCCACATATGAAGATAAGGAAGAAAGAGATGTTTATTTGCTGTCCAAAAAGTTCTCTCACGTCACTTTTGGCCCAAGAGAAGATAGAGTCCAAGTCTCTCACGTTCTGGATTCAGATTCGGACTACACAGAAACACCTGACTCAAAACGGACACAAGTTTTTCATACGGACTCCGAATTGGGTGATTCTTTTTTTGTTGGAAACTAGATTTCGTGCACTTTCCAACCCAATTGGAATCACCTTCAAATTCGTCCGGAGCGTTGAGTTGTGGACGAAACAATCTGATGCTGCAGCAGAATCCGAGTCAAACTACAAGTCCAAAGGTGTTACATCACCTCCACTTGGGCCCATTGGCCTTGTACGACCTAGATTTAGTTTTAGGCTGCCTTGGGACGTCCTCCCACCTCCTTGACCTCCACCCCTTGCTCCTATATAAGTAGATCCATCTAGTAGCTTTTCCTTGGGATTTGTTTAGTTAAAAGTTAGCCATTGCAACTTCGTGTACTTCGTTTGTGTCCAACGACCAGACCAAGACCGCTTCCGGATCCCCACCATTATCAATACCTCATATATATTTGCAATATTCAGATTGCTTTATCATATTCTTGCTCGTTCTTCGATTGCTTGCAGGAACAGACCTTCGTGGTCAGGCTGACCGTGCTTCCGCCGTCGTCAGTAACCTCAGGAGATTGGTTTAGCGATTGCTAAGGCGCAACGTCGTGCACGTTTGTAGTCGGATTGTGAAAGTCGTCTCCACCAAATCGATAGTTATCATCTCATCGAAAGATCGGGACCCTCGCCTCTATCAAGTGGTATCAGAGCCTTCTACTTCTTGTGCTAATTTTTTGGCTTTAGATTTTATGAACTATGCAAGTTACTCATCTATTCATGTGTCATATATGCAAAAATCAAGGGAGGTAAAAATGGATGACATATACATATACAACATGTACACCTTGTCTCTTTTGTTAGCCACATTTCAGATTAACCAACGCCGAGGACGGCTTTATTTTCAAGAAGGGGAGGATGATGAGGACATGACTACCTTGGATATGACCAAAAATATTGCATATATGCATATTTGTCAGGTGATTTCTAGTGCA
This sequence comes from Triticum aestivum, assembly GCF_018294505.1. Classification (NCBI taxonomy): domain Eukaryota; kingdom Viridiplantae; phylum Streptophyta; class Magnoliopsida; order Poales; family Poaceae; genus Triticum; species Triticum aestivum. The sequence goes on from NC_057809.1 coordinate 297,304,698, forward strand.
AACTATTCAATAATCTATTTATGTTATCCAGAACAAAAATACTTCACACACTTTTGTGTTTTGTCTAATTGCAGGTGTATGGGACATTTGTACAATCCACATATGAAGATAAGGAAGAAAGAGATGTTTATTTGCTGTCCAAAAAGTTCTCTCACGTCACTTTTGGCCCAAGAGAAGATAGAGTCCAAGTCTCTCACGTTCTGGATTCAGATTCGGACTACACAGACACACCTGACTCAAAACGGACACAAGTTTTTCATACGGACTCCGAATTGGGTGATTCTTTTTTTGTTGGAAACTAGATTTCGTGCACTTTCCAACCCAATTGGAATCACCTTCAAATTCGTCCGGAGCGTTGAGTTGTGGACGAAACAATCTGATGCTGTAGCAGAATCCGAGTCAAACTACAAGTCGAAAGGTGTTACATCACCTCCACTTGGGCCCATTGGCCTTGTACGACCTAGATTTAGTTTTAGGCTGCCTTGGGACGTCCTCCCACCTCCTTGGCCTCCACCCCTTGCTCCTATATAAGTAGATCCATCTAGTAGCTTTTCCTTGGGATTTGTTTAGTTAAAAGTTAGCCATTGCAACTTCGTGTACTTCGTTTGTGTCCAACGACCAGACCAAGACCGCTTCCGGATCCCCACCATTATCAATACCTCATATATATTTGCAATATTCAGATTGCTTTATCATATTCTTGCTCGTTCTTCGATTGCTTGCAGGAATAGACCTTCGTGGTCAGGCTGACCGTGCTTCCGGCGTCGTCAGTAACCTCAGGAGATTGGTTTAGCGATTGCTAAGGCGCAACGTCGTGCACGTTTGTAGTCGGATTGTGAAAGTCGTCTCCACCAAATCGATAGTTATCATCTCATCGAAAGATCGGGACCCTCGCCTCTATCACTCGACCAGCTTCGGGGACTACTGTCGGAGGAAATAACCATGGGTAGCCAAGCCGGCTCCCCCTAGCCCTTCTAAAAAAATTATGAGCCCATCCGGCCCTCAAGAATCCAAGACATGGGGCCGCCTTCCCCTCGTCGGTGGGGTCCCCGGCCGACTATCGGAAGGCGTCCCGACTTCAGCCTTTGTGAAGAAAGCCGTGGGAGGGCCGGCTCCGAGGAGCCGGCTGCGAGAAGGCCGACTCCAAGAAGCTGGCTCCCATAAAGCGGTCAAGATCGTACCCTCGAAGTCTGCACCCACATAACGGCGATGTGACGGGGCGTGGCTACAGTAAGGCTGGCCACCCCCGAATTCTGGAGCACGCCTGGCACTATGCACTGTACGGGTGGCCATGACCCGTCCGGCGCGGCACTGTTGCCACGACGACCCTGATGTCATCCACGATGGGCTGCCAGAGTGGCCCACGGGCGGTGGACCCCTTTAGGAAGAGAGACACTCGAAGGCGGCCCGGCCTCCCCCAGTTGGCCCAAGACCGGGCTGGTTCTCCACAGCCGGCTTGCCACCCCCTTGAAGGAGACGCCCCATTAAGGAGACAAGACGCGGTGAGGCTACAACGATCACCCGCCAGACGGCGGCACTATAGCCACGCCCACCTCGGCGAAGCCCTCGTCATCAGGATTGAGCAACAGTAACCAGCCACCAACAAGGCCCTGGACAGTGGGGCCTACCCGTCGACCAAGGAGCCGGCAGCCGGCGGGACCCACCAGTCGGCGGGCCCCAGCAGTCGGCGCAGAAGCCGGCGAGCATAGACACAGATGGCTGGGCCCCATGTCCAGCCGGATTACCATTGTACCCCCGGGGGTAGGCCTATATAAACCCCCCGGGACACCCATGTAAAGGGTTGATCCCTGCTAGTTCAAAACACCACATAGGGAGGAGAAGAGAGCGGGCAGAGCCCTTCTTCCTCCTCTCTCCAAACAGCTCAAGGAGCATCGTGTAGCTACTTATTCATCTAGTGCTCATGCGGAGACCCCGCAGAGCAGCAATAGGAGTGTTATCTCCGCGGAGAGCCCCGAAGCTGGGTAAGATTCGCCGGCGTGCATGTCTTTGCCTCATCCCGCTTCCAGGCACTGGCGATGTCTTACTGGCTCCCACAATGATAAGCCACCCGTTGACATATGTCGCACCTACCACCCGACACAGAGCCACTTGCAGCGCCACCTCGGGGAAACTTGAGGGTTGGTTTTAGTTGTACGTAGTGTTCATCTGAGTGTGCCCTGAGAACGAGATATGTGCAGCTCCTATCGGGATTTGTCGACACATTCGGGCGGTGTTGCTGGACTTGTTTTACCATTGTCGAGGATGTCTTGTAACCGGGATGCCGAATCTGATCGGAATGTCTCGGGAGAAGGAATATCCTTCGTTGACCGTGAGAGCTTGTGATGGGCTAAGTTGGGACTCCCCTACAGGGATTTGAACTTTCGAAAGCCGTGTCCGCGGTTATGGGTAGATGGGAATTTGTTAATTTCCGGTTGTAGATAACATGAAACTTAACTTAATTAAAATGAACCAACCGCGCGTGTAACCGTGATGGTCTCTTCTCGGCGGAGTGTGGGAAGTGAACACGGTGTTGGAGTAATGCTTGACGTAGGTTTTTCTAGGATCACTTCTTGATCATAGTTGTTCGACCGTGCCTTGCCTTTTCTTCACGCTCTCATTTGCGTATGTTAGCCACCAAATATGCTAGTCGCTTGCTGCAGCTCCATCTCATACCTTTTACCCTTCCTATAAGCTTAAATAGTCTTGATCGCGAGGGTGTGAGATTGCTGAGTCCCCGTTACTCACAGATACTTCCAAAACCAGCTTGCAGGTGCCGTTGAACCGTGCAGATGACGCAACCAAGCTCAAGGAGGAGCTCGATGAAGATCTTGTCCTTTGTGTTGTTTCATTTCCAGTTGATCAGTAGTAGAGCCCGGTTGGGACGATCGGGGATCTGTGCAGCATTTGGGGTAGTCTTATTTTATTTTGGTTCCGTAGTCGGACCTTGATTGTATCTGGATGATGTAATGTTTTTATTCATGTATTGTGTGAAGTGGCGAGTGTAAGCCAGCTATGTAACTCTTTCCCTTATGTATTACATGGGTTGTGTGAAGATTACCTCACTTGCGACATTGCTTTCAATGCGGTTATGCCTCTAAGTCATGCTTCGACACGTGGGAGATATAGTCACATCGAGGGCGTTACAAGTATGCTTGACGTAGGTTATTCTAGGATGACTTCTTGATCATAGTTGTTCGTCCGTGCTTTGCCTTCTCTTCTCGCTCTCTTTTGCGTATGTTAGCCACCATGTATGGTAGTCACTTGCTGCAGCTCCACATTATACCTTGCCTTACCTATAAGCTTAAATAGTCTTGATCGCGAGGGTGTGAGATTGCTGAGTCCCCGTGACTCACAGTTTACTTCCAAAACCAGATGCAGGGACCGATGATACCACTCCAGACGACGCGCTTGAGCTCAAGTGGGAGTTCGATGAAGACTCTCGTCATTACTATGTGTCTTTCCTGGATGATCAGTAGTGGTGCCCAGTTGGGGCGATCGGGGGCCGTGTCGCATGTGGGGGTTGATCTTTATTTTGGTACCGTAGTCGGACCATGAGTGTATTGGATGATTGTAATGTTATTCATGTATTTGTGTGACGTGGCGAGTGTAAGCAACTATGTATCTTTCCCCCTTTTATCTATTTACATGGGTTGTTGTGAAGATTACCTTACTTGCGACATTGCTTTCATGCGATTATGCCTCTAAATCGTGCTTCGACACATAGATATAGCCGCATCGAGGGCGTTACATCGAAGTTCTTGTTGGTGTGCAGCACCAGAACCTTTTTGCTACCCATCTGCCGGCCGTTGACCATCACCAGCAAGGTATTGCCGGTCTTGTGCCACATCGTGTGCATGCCACACTCTGACTGTATCTTGCGACGCGTCCACGTGCCCCTTTTGAACACCATGGAGTTGCGCTGGAGGAAATGCTTGCTTAGGCCACTCAGTGTGATACCTGTAGTATTGTCGAATATATGTTTTAGTGTACATAGTTGGCATTTTCATAACATCTTCGGCATGTTGGAGTCACTTGTTTCACTTTTTATTTACTGTCAAATTGTAATTGCTTCACTAGGTCTGCGTCTAAAAAGAAAAATAGAGTTATAAACAAGGGAATATGTTTGTGCAAGTAGACGGCCGGTCGATGCCTCACCTGGAAGTTTCTCAGGATGGGTGTAGGATATGTCGTGCTCGCTGTCGATGGTTGGTATGAGAAAATCGATGAGAGGGTGAGATCTCGTGCTGTCAGCCCTCACTTTGGCCTCAAGGTGCTCGATCAGCTCCTGATCCGTGGGATCGAACTTGACGCCAGCCGGTAGCACCGACCAATCTTGCTTGGACTTTCATCGATTAATTCCAGTTAAATGGTACTCAATGTATGATCAATCGACTGTTTTAACTAAATGATGAATTATTTCGACAAATAAGTGGTACTCCAAATCTGAAGTCCAGAATACCCAAACAAACTAGGGTCTCTGCTTCATTACTACATGTAGACTCTAAAGACTTGAAAACCCCCATAAAGATCGAAATCATAATAAAGGGCAACGAGATGAATACTCACTGGAGCAACCTCGCTGGTCCCTTTCTTCATCTGGCTAGCTTGAAGAGCATCCTTGTTGAGATGGATATTTTTAGCGTCTTCCTTTTCACTACTTGCAATGAAGTATATCAACTCCAGTAGCTCATTGATACATCTCCAACGTATCTATAATTTTTGATTGTTCCATGCTATTATATTATCTGTTTTGGATGTTTTATATGCATTAATATGTTATTTTATATTATTTTTGGGACTAACCTATTAACCTAGAGCCCAGTCTCAGTTTCTGTTTTTTTCCTTGTTTTTGAGTTTTGTAGAAAAGGAATACCAAACGGAGTCCATACGGAATAAAACCTTCGCGATGTTTTTTCTTGGACCAGAAGACACCCAGGAGGCTTGGAGTGCGAAGAGCCACGAGGCGGCCACATGAGTGAAGGGCGCGCCCAGGGGGTAGGGCATGCCCCCTGCCTTATGGGCCCCTCGTGACTCCCCTGGCCTAATTCTTCGGCCTATATATTCACATATATTCCCAAACCACTAGAAGTATCCCCTGACCTAATTCTTCTGTACTCGTGAGATCCCATCTAGGGGCATTTTCCGGCATCCTGCTGGAGGGGGATTCTATCACGGAGGGCTTCTACATCAACCCTATTGCCCTTCCGAGGAAGCATGAGTAGTTGACCACAAACATACGGGTCCATAGCTAGTAGTTAGATGGATTCTTCTCTCTCTTTGATTCTCAATACCATGTTCTCCTCGATGTTCTTAGGGATCTATCCGATGTAATCTTTTACGGTGTGTTTGCCGAGATCTGATGAATTGTGGATTTATGATCAGCTTATCTATGAATATTATTATTTGAATCTTCTCTGAATTCTTTTATGTATGAGTTGGTATCTTTGTAATTCTCTTCGAACTATCGGTTTGGTTTGGCCAACTAGATTGGTTTTTCTTGCAATGGGATAAGTGCTTAGCTTTGGGTTCAATCTTGCGGTGTCCTTTCCCAGTGAGAGTAGGGGCAGCAAGGCACGTATTGTATTGTTGTCAACGAGGATAAAAAGATGGGGTTTACATCATATTGCTTGAGTTTATTCCTCTACATCATGTCATCTTACTTAATGCGTTCCTCTGTTCTTCATGAACTTAATACTCTAGATGAAGGCAGGAGTCGGTCGATGTGTGGAGTAATAGTAGTAGATACAAAATCATTTCGGTCTACTTGACATGGACGTGATGCCTATATTTCATAATCATTGCCTTAGATATCGTCATAACTTTGCGCTTTTCTATCAATTGCTCGACAGTAATTTGTTCACCCACCATATTATTTACTATCTTGAGAGAAGCCTCTAGTGAAACCTATGACCCCGGGTCTATTTTCCATCATATAAGTTTCCAATCTACTATTTTGCAATCTTTTACTTTCCGATCTATAAACCAAAAACCCAAAAATATTTACTTTATCATTTGTATAGTTTCATCTATCTCTATCAGATCTCACTTTTGCAAGTAACCGTGAAGGGATTGACAACCCCTTTATCGCGTTGGGTGCAAGTTGTTTCATTGTTTGTGCAGGTATTGGTGATTTGTGCATTGTCTCCTACTGGATTGATACGTTGGTTCTCTAACTGAGAGAAATACTTATCTCTACTATGCTGCATCATCCTTTCCTCTTCAAGGAAAAAACCAATGCAAGATCAAGAAGTAGCACTCATCGCTCATCGTACCGAATGGATTAGAACAATGCGGCGGCTAGGAGGCGGGGAGACCGTGAGAGAATGGGAGAGTGATGTTGTAGAGAATGCGAGAGTGTTGTTGTAGCACGAGAGGGGTGAGCCGAACACGCCGCCGGGACTCTTGTGTCACCTCACGCGCAGCGTGTTGTCACGTCAACTGAATGTGAGGACATGATGTATAATTTGATCGATGTATATTAGTACTACTACTGTACTACTTACTAGTTGTATTTAGTGTCACATTTTAACCATAGGTTTAACTAACAAAATGTCAATGCATGTCACCGAAAATTATACCATTGGAAACTATGTTCAAATACGAATCCAACGATATAATTTTTTGTGACATGCATTACCATTTAGTTAGTTAAATTTATGGTCAAAATTTGACAGAAATTACGAAGGGGACCAATGAACCAGGAGGGAGGTAGTAGTACGAGTAACGCAATATACGGTATAGAGGACTAGTACAAATTTAGAAATGGAGTAAGAAGTTACAAGGCTGTGCGACAGACTTTGTAGGCTACATGAGTAATACAAAATATAATTCCCATTGGATATATGGCTTTTGCACGACATCTCCATCATCATTATCTGTTCATCCGAAACTAACTATAGTACATAATATCCAACAAAAGAGGGTCATGCTACAGCAACAAGATACATGGCTCAGTCTAGATATCACTACAAATCAAGTTGTGCATATTTGCTGTTGGCATGAACCACATCTGATAGAGGCAAAGGTGTCCCGTCTTTCGATGAGATGGTGGATTTCGCTTTGGTGGAAGTCGACTTTGACGATCCGACTACGAACGTGCGAGGACGTCGCGCCTTAGCAATCGCTAAACCAACTCCGAGAGGTTATTGACCACGCCAGAGCACGATCAACCTGACCACGAGGGTCTGTTTCCTGCGAGCAAACGAAAGAACAAGCAAGAAACTAAGATTGCAATCTGGATATTGCGAATATAAGATGAAAGCTTTATTGATCAAGGTGGGGTTCTGTGACGCCTTTGTCTGGTCGTTGAACACAAACGAAGTACGCGAAGTTGCAGCTATGGCGAACTTTTAATCTAAACAAAACCCCAAAGTCTAAACGATGCCCTAAGGGCTGTATATATGGAGGAAGAGGGGGGAATTTCGTGGCCCTTGGTGGAGGGGTCCGAAATCAACCCTATCTCTTGTTTCCCCACACATACGGACTCTAAAAATAGCCTATACTTATGTATTTCGAAATTACATGGGCCTGGCCCAATAATAAGGTGACGCAGCACCTAAAATAGCCTCGGGACGAAATTTATGAAGTGGCATCTTGTATATTTCGTCCAAGGCTTCATGCACCCATTATGGTGGCTTCAAAGTCCTGGAATCATCACTTGTAACTCCGTTCTTGTTCCCCTTGCGCATGCCATCATCTCCATGCTTGTTCTTGCTCCAATGTTCATCCTTCTCCAAGGTAGGCCCTTCATTTGTAAGCAAAACAAATGTATCCAATTTAGGCAGCATCATATTCTCATGAACATTAGAATCATTACCAAGAAACGAAAGTACCTGGTAATTTAGTTGGCGTGCACGAGCTCTAGTAATTGGTCCAGTATGTATAGCAGCAGGGGCTGTGGGTGTAACAATTGTATTGATGTCCTCATCATCCTCCCCTTCTTGAAATGAAGTCGTCCTCGACGGAAGTTCATCTTCCTCACCCAAATAAGGCTTCAAATCTGCAATGTTAAAAGTGGGACTAACCCCAAAATCTGTAGGCAGCTCAAGTTTATATGCATTATCATTTATTTTCTCTAACACCTTAAAGGGACCATCAGCACGTGGCATTAGCTTTGATTTGCGCAAATCAGGAAATCTATCCTTACGCAAATGTAACCAAACAAGATCTCCAGGTGCAAACACAACATGTTTTCTACCCTTATCTCCAGCAAGTTTATATTTAGCATTCATACGCTCAATGTTTTCCTTAGTTAACTCATGCATTTTTAAAATCAATTCAGCACGTTGTTTAGCATCAAAATTAACCTTCTCCGAAGATGGAAGAGGCAACAAATCAATAGGTGCACGAGGTAGAAAACCATACACAACTTCAAAAGGGCACATCTTAGTAGTAGAATGCAATGAACGATTATAAGCAAATTCAATATGAGGCAAGCATTCCTCCCACATTTTCTTATTACTCTTCAAAACAGCCCTAAGCATAGTAGACAACGTTCTATTGACTACTTCAGTTTGTCCATCAGTTTGGGGGTGACAAGTAGTACTAAAAAGCAGTTTAGTCCCCAACTTAGCCCATAAACATCTCCAAAAGTGGCTAAGAAATTTAGTATCACGATCTGAAACAATAGTATTTGGCACACCATGCAAGCGAATAATTTCACGAAAGAACAAATCAGCAACATTAACAGCATCATCGCTTTTATGACATGGTATAAAGTGTGCCATTTTCGAGAATCTATCCACGACAACAAATATGCTATCCCTCCCCTTCTTTGTTCGAGGTAAACCTAAAACAAAGTCCATAGATATATCCTCCCAAGGAACACTAGGTACAGGCAAAGGCATATATAAACCATGAGGATTGAGGCGTGACTTAGCTTTTTGACATGTAGTGCAGCGAGCAATAAAACGCTCAACATCCCGTCTCATCTTTGGCCAAAAGAAATGTGTAGCAAGTACGTCCTCCGTCTTCTTCACACCAAAGTGTCCCATTAATCCTCCTCCATGCGCCTCCTGCAACAACAAAAGACGAACAGAGCTAGCTGGAATGCATAGCTTGTTAGCACGAAACACAAATCCATCGTTAACAACAAACTTGTTCCACATTCTTCCTTCTTTACAATTCTGCATTACATCTTTAAAATCAGCATCATGCACATATTGATCTTTGATGGTCTCCAAACCAAATATTTTGAAGTCAAGTTGTGAAAGCATAGTATAGCGACGAGACAATGCATCAGCAATAACATTTTCTTTTCCCTTCTTGTGTTTAATGACATAAGGGAAAGTCTCAATGAATTCAACCCATTTAGCATGTCTACGATTCAGTTTAGCTTGACTTTTAATATGTTTCAAAGATTCATGATCAGAATGTATAACAAATTCTTTGGGCCATAAATAATGTTGCCATGTTTCTAAAGTCCGAACAAGAGCATATAATTCTTTATCATAAGTAGAATAATTCAGACTAGGCCCATTCAATTTTTCAGAAAAGTATGCAACAGGTTTGCCATCTTGTAATAACACACCTCCTAATCCAATTCCACTAGCATCACATTCAAGCTCAAAAGTCTTATTAAAATCAGGAAGTTGGAGTAAAGGAGCATGTGTCAACTTATCTTTCAATACCGTGAAGGCTTCTTCCTGTGCGGTACCCCAAACAAAAGGCACATCCTTCTTTGTAAGCTCGTTGAGAGGTGCAGCAATGGTGCTGAAATCTCTCACAAAACGCCTATAGAATCCAGCGAGGCCAAGAAAACTCCTCACTTGTGTGACCGTTTTGGGCTGCGGCCAACTCTCAATAGCTTCAATCTTGGCTTTGTCAACTTCAATTCCCTGTGGAGTAACAACATAGCCAAGAAAAGATACTCGGTCGGTGCAAAAGGTGCACTTCCCAAGGTTACCAAACAAACGTGCATCACGTAGAGCAATAAAAACAGCACGTAAATGTTCCAAATGTTCTTCCAAAGATCTGCTATAAATCAATATGTCATCAAAGTAAACTACCACAAATCGTCCAATGAAAGCACGTAAAACTTCGTTCATTAATCTCATGAAAGTAAGTTGTTGCAGCTCCCTCCGTCTATTATGACGCGCACAGAACGTTCCTTCACAACTCCCTTGGTATGGAACAAATTGTGCCTCTGATTTTGCTCAGCTTGTGTGACCTGCACACTCAAAACACGTTGAGCAACTAAACATTCATACCTGTCAGCGTCTTCAGGAGCCATGTATTGCGTCTCATGATCAGAATCATCTCCACCATGTTCTTCACGTGTAATAAGAGCCAATGTCTCCTCATCATAGTCACTAGCGGACTCATATCCACCATCCGCGGTAGCAATCATCACACGCGGAGATTTGCATTCTCTCGCATAATGACCTCCTCCCTTACAACGACGACAAATAATATCACTTGTGTGCCCTGTTGATGCCATGGAAGAAGAAGAACGCTGTGCAGGCCCCGCAGGTGCGCTCTTGGCAGATAATGGTGGTTGTGCCTGTTTTCTTGTATCACGGTTGGAGGTGGCACCGGATGGAGGTGCTGGTGCAGTTGAAGTAGAAGATGCACGTGGTGTCCATGATGAAGGTCGGCCTGCAGAAAAGTTAGTTCGCCCCAATGCTTGTCGATCCTGCACTTCACGTTCAGCTTTACAAGCAAGATGGAATAAACGAGTGATATTAGTATACTCCTTATAGTCTAGAATGGTCTGAATCTCTCTATTTAATCCACCCAGAAAACGTGCAAGCATAGCTTCATTCTCCTCAACAATACCACATCTAATCATGCCAGTTTGTAATTCCTGATAATATTCTTCTACAGAATTTTTCCTTGTCTTAAACGCTGCAATTTTTGAAGCAATTCACGTTGATAATATGGTGGAACCCAACGCGTACGCATAGCAGTTTTCAAAGCAGCCCAAGTAGTTGGAATAGGGTACAATCTACAATGTTCAGACCACCATACACATGCAAAACTAGTGAAAGCACAAACAGCAGCTGCAACTCGTCTCTCCTCAGGATATTGTAAACATGTAAATCGTTGTTCAGTTTCTAACTCCCAAGTAAGATATATATCAGGAACATATCTACCCTCAAATGGTGGAATATTCAATTTCAGTTTAGGAATATGGACATCATCTCGTACCTGAGGTGGTGGTGCAGGCCTACCATTACGAATATATACCTGAGGTCGACCTGCTGGTGGTGGTACAGGTGGCTGCACGTAGTGTTGATTTTGATCAACCTCATCCTCATAGTCTCCCACATAATCATCCTCCTCCGCATCAGCAGCAGGAGCCACAGAAGTATCAACAGCAGCACCAACAGTTTGGCCAAACGCAAGAGGAACACGGCTTGCTCGGCGGAGGTCTGCTTCGCGACGTGGAGGTAGTCGTTGTTGTTGTTGTTGTTGGAGAGGTGCGTTAGCTGCAGTGGGTGGTGGTGGTGGAAGACGCGCGAGCAATTCATTAAACTTGTTATCGAGCTTTGTTTCGAACGTCTTCTCAAAGCCAGTGATCTTCTCCATGGCCTCTTCAAAATTGTTCAGCACATCTTGCACCTGTTCAGTCATCATTTGCTGAAACTTATCATGAAGCTCCTTGTTCGATAAATTCTCCCAGTCAATCTCGTCGGCTTGTGATCCTGGCATGGTTAGCAGCAATAGAAACACACAAGAATATGATCCTACAGACTACGAACAAGTGGTGGTGGTGGGTGTCACAAATCCGTCAAGCAAATCTCAAATTCTTACCAGTTCTTACCCAGCAGCAGGCGGTGATCGGCAACCGTTGTAGTCAAAAACTCTCAAAGCTTGGATAGAGCGATTACCAGGGAGAGTCAAACACACGACGTAGATGTATGTGGAGCTGGGAAGGCTTATAGTATGGTAGCAAAAAGGGTCAGCAATAATCAATTCAGAGATGCAAAGTTGAATAAACGCTCAACGACGGTACTGTGCTGGTCCTAGGCTAGACTGTGCTAGAGACGCGAGCCTAGAACACCAACAAAATCACGGCGCGGCACGTAAACAAGGGAAAAGCACACTCTGAATTTTTTTTTCGCTCTTTTTTTTTTTTTTTTTTTTGCGCTGCTTTCTTTTTTTTTTTGCGCTGTTTTTTTTTTTTTTTTTGCGAAAAATCACTATAATGGCGAGTGTCTCAAAACTCTTCTTAGCTCAAACTGACAGGATGGGCACGAAATTTTTTCGACCAATTTTTTTTTTTTTTTTTTTTGACTGCCCGGACCCAAAAACTGGAAACGGGTCAAAAAAAACTTGCTATAATGGCACCTGTCTCAAAACACTCAGAAACACCTAAAAATAGGATAGCCAGAAAATTTTTCGAAAAATGCGTTTTCGAAAAATTTTGGGCCTAAACGGAGCGTGGCTACCCTAATATGCAAGGAAACCTACTCCGGCAAGGAAACACGAATCGGAATCTAGATGGATCTCGAAAACAAACCTAATATGCAAGGAACTCGGATTGGTGGTGGATATATGGTGGTGGTATATGGCAGCGGTGGTGGTAGCGGTGGTAGTATATGGATATGGATCGGTGGTGGTATATGGATACGGATTCGGAGCGGTGGCGGATAAGCGGTGGTGGTAGATGGCAGGGGCGATGATGATGGTGCGGCGGCGGCGTGACAACTTATGACCAGAACTCGAAACTCTAAAAGACTAGACTCTAAGACCAGCAACTAGACACGACGATGCAACCGCAAATTCAACAAAGCAAAACCCTAAAAAGATTATGCAAAGGCTCAGATTGGTTCGGATATGATGAACTAACCCTAATTTTTTTTTGTGGCTTTTTCGTGGACTGTAGGTATGAAGAACAGATTCGATCTAAACTACGAAAAACTGTAAAATCTCACCGAGCAACCTGGAAATCTGATACCACTTGATAGAGGCAAAGGTGTCCCGTCTTTCGATGAGATGGTGGATTTCGCTTTGGTGGAAGTCGACTTTGACGATCCGACTACGAACGTGCGAGGACGTCGCGCCTTAGCAATCGCTAAACCAACTCCGAGAGGTTATTGACCACGCCAGAGCACGATCAACCTGACCACGAGGGTCTGTTTCCTGCGAGCAAACGAAAGAACAAGCAAGAAACTAAGATTGCAATCTGGATATTGCGAATATAAGATGAAAGCTTTATTGATCAAGGTGGGGTTCTGTGACGCCTTTGTCTGGTCGTTGAACACAAACGAAGTACGCGAAGTTGCAGCTATGGCGAACTTTTAATCTAAACAAAACCCCAAAGTCTAAACGATGCCCTAAGGGCTGTATATATGGAGGAAGAGGGGGGAATTTCGTGGCCCTTGGTGGAGGGGTCCGAAATCAACCCTATCTCTTGTTTCCCCACACATACGGACTCTAAAAATAGCCTATACTTATGTATTTCGAAATTACATGGGCCTGGCCCAATAATAAGGTGACGCAGCACCTAAAATAGCCTCGGGACGAAATTTATGAAGTGGCATCTTGTATATTTCGTCCAAGGCTTCATGCACCCATTATGGTGGCTTCAAAGTCCTGGAATCATCACTTGTAACTCCGTTCTTGTTCCCCTTGCGCATGCCATCATCTCCATGCTTGTTCTTGCTCCAATGTTCATCCTTCTCCAAGGTAGGCCCTTCATTTGTAAGCAAAACAAATGTATCCAATTTAGGCAGCATCATATTCTCATGAACATTAGAATCATTACCAAGAAACGAAAGTACCTGGTAATTTAGTTGGCGTGCACGAGCTCTAGTAATTGGTCCAGTATGTATAGCAGCAGGGGCTGTGGGTGTAACAATTGTATTGATGTCCTCATCAACATCGCCGCATGTCGGGTTTGCAAAAGCCATTAATCGCATGGAAGCTTGATGCTTTTCACACACTGAAGATTATCTGGAAACAAGCCATGTCCACGAATCTCTGGATATGGTCATTCATGAAACCCATGGTACGATGTGTAAACACAGCCCCCCTGACGAATGGAAGTTGCATAGCATGGTAATCATCGTTGGTGATATGATCGATGATTGGTTAGATGATCGGATAATTGAGCCCGAGGAACATGGAGTGGTTGTCAAGGCTGTAAACCCACCACCAGTTTCCTAGTTCAACGGAGCTGGGATCTTTCTTGAACACGAAGCAGCCATAGCTATCACAGTCATGAACGCCCCGAGCATTGTACTACATGTGGTTTGATGAAATGGTTTGGTCAATTTGGTACGTGCGAATGGGCATCAAATGACCGCCATGAGTTGAACGAGCGATAAACCACCACCCATTGACTCGTATATTTCCAGGTCCTGGAATCATGAATGCCAACACATTTGCGTGTGCTACAACAAATCAAATTGGAGACCAAAAGGACAAAAATATGCAATCATGTTCAGAGTATGTGTGGAATTAAGATTATTATAACAATGACACATATCATAGACGGAGACTTGCAATGCCGTGGTCATGGCCATACCCCAAGTTAAAATAAGTAAGCCAATGGCTTTCATATTCTAGCAATATGTCATGGTTCAAACATCATGTAACAATGAGATGAAAACAGCTATCATAGGGACTGCTCATATTCTACCATAGCAGTTACTACTGTTATCATATCAACTCTAAACAATAACATGTGTGGTTATAAAAATCTTGGAAATGAGAGTAACTTATAGCAATCATGAAGTTATACTCATAATATCTATTCTAACAATCATTAGATGCCAATTGTTCTCATATCAACTCTAACAAGGTCATAAAAATCTAGGAAATGAGAGGAACATATAGCAATGATGTGGTTATAGACATACTATCTATTCTAACTTTCTAATAATCAATAGGCAGTCATATTCATAAGGTAAAGATGAGATGAGATAGAACAATTACATGACAATATATTCCACCAGTATAGGCAGCCAATCTGTGCATCAACCACATAAAGGATGCCATCATGCACTATAGCATCAGATGAAATGGGGGCTCAACAGCATTAGCGATGAGCCATAACCATGTATGGCGACCGAATTCCACATAGACTAATCCCAAGTCGAACAAGGCAATGAGCTTGTAAACCATGTAGTCTTCTGATGGTGTGGACACTTCGCAGATTACAACCTTCAGCAAACGGAGGTCGCACCAAAAGCTCGACGTGTCTTGTGCGTAGTAGGCAGGAGTGTCCGGCAGGCCGTGAGGCTTGACGGCGGCAGTATCCAATGATGGAAGGGTGATCTATCACTCAGTGTACATATCCACGAGACGCCACGGACTACCAGATTGGTGGATGAGGACGTTCCAGTTGGCCTTCATGCCCGCCCAGTAGTGGTCGCGCATGAAGGACAGGTGGACGGGTAGTGGTAGCATGTCAAGGGGCACCACGGCAACCTCCGTAGGATCCTCAAGTCGGTATTTGGGCCACCTGCGAGGATCAGGCATCAGCAAGCAGGGTGTCATGGACTTGTCACGACAGATGTCCTAGCAAAAGGACTTAGGTGTGGAGCCATCGCAACGTAGTTAGCTTGAAGGGGTTGAATGGGACAAAGGACACATAGATTTTACCCAGGTCCAGCCCCTCTCAATGAGGTAAAAGCCTACGTCTTGCTTCTAGTTATATTGCTTGAGTTTCGATTACAAGGGAGCGAATATGCTTGACCTAGTTCTCGATTAATTGTTTCTTGAGTTAACCACCGCCGGGTCTCACCTTTAGATGCACGGGTGGAGACTCGGAGGCTTACAGAGTCCCGGCCGGCTCATACAACGTGACCGGCTCGGTTTCTAACTAGTCATACCTTACTAGGCAAGTCATCATATGGCGGTTCATAGGCCTGGGCCTTCCTCAGGCCTTCTTCCATGAGAGCCATCTTCACACTTCTCCTTGGGTTTCCTTGGACCTTCTTCATATTAAACAACCAACGATGTAACCTGGCCCCTCCTGGGCGGGTCACACCTCGGAGCTATCTCCCCAACATTAAGCCCCAGGTTGATTTGAACTTGTTCATATCAATCTTCATCGCTTAATTTAACAGACTCTGCATCAATGCCGAATTTTATGCAGACTGCTATAACCCGCCATGGTTTCATATAAACAGAATCATTGTAACCCGCCATGACCTCATGTGCATTAATTCCGCAGGACCTGGGATATCTCAACGGGTCTTTATTTTTAATGGGCTTCCCAAAAATCGAGGCGCCCTCATGGTTAACACAATCATTTTACCTCCTCGATTTCCGTGTATGCCATCCTTAATTATCACCTCCTTATAAATAGGGACAGGGGGCCCTCTTTTCACTTTTACCCCTACCTCTGCCTCTTCTTCTTCCTCCTCCTCACGACTCCCAACGCCATCGGAGCTCCGCCGCCCCTGTCGACAATGTCGCCTTGGCCTCCGCATCAACCTGATTCCGACCAGAAAAAACTGCGGTGCCCTTCTGTTGTCCATCAGCGTCACCAGGTACGTACCCCCTTTTGCTTCCAACCTGGCTCTGATACCACTTGATAGAGGCGAGGGTCCCCATCTTTAGATGTGATGATAACTATCAATTTGGTGGAGTCGACTTTAATTATCCGACTACAAACGTGCATGATGTTGCGCCTTAGCAATCGCTAAACCAACTCCAAGAGGTTATTGACCACGCCGGAGCACAATCAACCTGACCATGAAGGTCTATTCCTGCAAGCAATCGAAGAACAAGCAAGAATATGATAAAGCAATCTAAATATTGCAAATATATATGACGTTTTGATAAAGGTGGGGATCCGGACGCGGTGTTGGTCTAGTCGTTGGACACAAACGAAGTACACGAAGTTGCAATGGCTAACTTTTAACTAATAAATCCCTAGGAAAAAATACTAGATGGATCTACTTATATAGGAGCAAGGGGTGGTGGCCAAGGAGGTGGGAGGACGTCCCAAGGCATCCTAAAACTAACCCTAGGTCGTACAAGGCTCATGGGCCCAAGTGGAGGTGATGCAACACCTTTCGACTTGTAGTTTGACTCGGATTCTGCTGCAATGTCAGATTGTTTCATCCATAACTCAACTCTTCGAACGAATTTGAAGGTGAGTCCAATTGTGTCGGAAAGTGCACGAAATATACTTTCCAACAAAAAAAGAATCACCCAATTCGGAGTCCGTATGAAAGAGTTATTGGTGTTTTGAGTCAGGTATTTCTGTGCAGTCCGAATCTGAATCCAGAACGTGAAAGACTTAGACTCTATCTTCTCTTGGCCCAAAAGTAACCTGAGAGGACTTTCCGAACAACACATAAACTTCTCTTTTTCCCTTATCTTCATATGTGGATTGCACAAATGTACCATACACCTGCAATTAGACATGGCACAAAAATCTGTTAAGTATTTTTGTCCTGGATGACATAAATAAATTATTGCATAGTTTGTATTAGAAATCACCTCACCAATATACATGTATGCAATATTTTTGGTTGTATCCAAGGTAGTCATGTCCTCATCACCCTGGTTCTTTGGTGTTCATCGAAGTTCATCATTCTTGCCCGTAGTTCATTTGCCATGTTGCTTAGTCAACCCCAGACGCGATGTAGAAGTCATGCTTCGATTACTTTAGTATCCGCAATCAACCACAGATCTATTCCCTTCTGCTGAGATTCAATCCCCAATACAGTAGTTCGTCCTTAGTGTTTTACATTTAATAATATCCACCTGTTTTTCGAACTGCCATAGATCCAAAATTATAAGCAGAACCTGTGAAACTTATTTGTCTAGCATTTAGCGAAATTCCATTCAATTCCAGATCTGTAAATGCTTGCTTGACCACTGTTGTATGGGCGGCTCAAATGATACTTTGTAACCCGCCAAGTTCCTGCCGGCTTACTCATGAATTATAAAACCACCAGTACTTATCCAAGTTTGACATTACCCGAATGTGCCTTGCCGACTTGATCCTGCCATTAATTTTCTTCTTTCATAGCAATCAATTATGCATAATAAACTTGCCTTCTTTTACCATCATGTCGGCGTTCTGGGAACGGGGGTCCCAGGTCATGCCTGCCTACGGCCCACGGCGTGGCTCCTCTAGCGGCCTAGTATGACCCATCTTCACCAGCAAACACTCAAGACCCTTGCGAGCGGCCATGCCTCGCGAGGCGGACAACACAGGACCTCCTTAAGGGGAGCCTCACCAGGCCGGCTCACGAGGAGCGGAGAGATCAAGGTGACGGGCACCTCGTGAGGTTCCCGTGATGTGAGCCATGACGAGCAAGGCCAGGTGGGCGCCAGCGGGCGCAAAGCACCAGTTGCCTCTTTGGTGCTAAAGGAGCAGGCGCAGACGAGGAGTCCCGAGGCATTAGGAAAAGGTTTCCATATCGGTGCAACAAGACCAAGACCAACAGGACAGCAGGACGGGGGTCATCGCGGAGCACACGACAGCGTCACCACTAGAGCCTTTGGCAGGCGATGACCACCGTTTGTAAGGATAGCTTCTACTAGCTGTCCCCCTTCAAATTGGCCGTTCTGGGATCCCTTCCCGCTTAATATTTGGGAAGAGGACCAAGGCCTCTATAAATAGCACTAGCCACCATCATAGGAGGGGGGATCATTCAGATCATCCTCAACCGCACAAGCTCACTAAGCTCAAGAACACCTCTCCGGAGGACGTAGTTCTTCCCTTGTACTTGTTCATCTTCAGCCTACAAGGCAATCCACCACACCACACCGGAGTAGGGTATTACACCACATCGATGGCCCGAACCAATACAAACTCTTGTGTACCTTGTTCTTCGAGTTTGGCGAGCTAGGTTTGGAGATCGTTGCGAGAGCGTGAGCTGGGTGGGAAGATCTTCGTGCGCACCCCAGAGTTCGAACCTTGGGGGTTTTGCCGGAACCCGAAATATGACACATTGGGCGACATATGCTGCGGCCGCGCAAGTTCAAGCCAGAATGCCGCCTCGCAACGACGGCGTGGCGGATCCGTCGGCCTTCCCGCTGGCATACGTGGAGGCCGCCCTGGAAGCAGGAGGCTACGGCAAAGTCATGGCCAACTCGCTCCCCATGGCCCTCGGTGGCGTGCCGCGCGCCTGGCTGCTCACCCTCCCAAAATCCTCAGTGGTGTCCTGGGAGGAGCTGCGCGACCTCTTCGTCGCACGCTTTGCGGCACCAGCGCCCATCGCCGTCGCTACCCTCCTCGGCGGATCACAAGCACCGCCCTGGGATTGCCACACCAAGCAGTTCTTCCGCCAGATCGGCGCCACCTCCATGCAGCAGGGTGCTCCCTCAGGTTGGGCGGCGCCTAAGGCCGACCTCATCTTCGAGTCGAGGGACCACCCCGTCGCCACCACTATCTCGGGCGTGCTCCCAATGCTCCGCACACCCACCATATGCAATGTAGCCATCACCAAGACCCTCACCGATGGCGAGGCCGACCTTAATGTGCTCTCCGTGGAAACTTTCAGCTTGCTCCATGTGCCGCATGAACGGCTTCGCCCCACCAAGTCCTTCTCCAGGGTCGGCGGCGGCTCCACCAGTCCCCTAGGGCAGATCCGCCTTCCTGTGACCTTCGGCACCCGCGACAACTACCGCACCGAGCTTATCAACTTCGACATCGCCCGTATCGGCATCCCATACAACACCATCCCCGGGTACCCGGCCTTGGCCCAGTTCATGGCGGCTACCCATCCTGCTTATAACCTCATGAAGATGCCATGGAGCAATGGTGTCCTCACCGTGGCTGGAGACACCAAGGAGGCTTTGACGACACTCAAGCTTGCCTCCAGGGCCGCCGCGGTAGCACGCTCGGCCAACGAGGCCACTCCCGGAGCCAAGGAGGCTACACCAACATAGAAGAAGTAGTTGTTCACTCAAGATCGGGCTGAGATTAAGTAAGTACCGGTCGAGGAAGGTGGATCCTTAGGAGCCACCTTCACCATAGGCGCCAACCTTGACCCGGATCAAGAGGAGGAATTGGTGAGGTTCCTACGCGTGAACAAGGAGGTATTCGCCTGGGAACCCAAGCAGCTGGTAGGGGCCCGAGGGGGGTGATCGAGCATCACCTAAGGGTGTGCCCCAATGTGTGCCCTGTGAAGCACAAGGCGCGGCGGCAGTCCATAGAGAAGTAGTCCGTCATCATCCAGGAGACGCGCAAGCTGGAAGCAGCAGGCATCATTCGCGAGGTCTGGTACCCGGAGTGGCTGGCAAACCCCGTCGTCGTGCCAAAGAAAGGC
Source organism: Triticum aestivum (assembly GCF_018294505.1). Classification (NCBI taxonomy): domain Eukaryota; kingdom Viridiplantae; phylum Streptophyta; class Magnoliopsida; order Poales; family Poaceae; genus Triticum; species Triticum aestivum. The sequence goes on from NC_057809.1 coordinate 297,324,884, forward strand.
GGAAAGGAGTGCATGTATGTTGATGATACGTCTCTGTCGTATCTACTTTTTCAAACACTTTTGCCCTTGTTTTGGACTCTAACTTGCATGATTTGAATGGAACTAACCCGGACTGACGTTGTTTTCAGCAGAATTACCATGGTGTTATTTATGTGCAGAAACAAACGTTCTCGGAATGACTCGAAACTTCACGGAGCAACTTTTCAGAAAATAAGAAAAATACCTGCAAAAGATGAAGGCTAGGGGGCCCACCACCTCTCCACGAGGGTGGGGGCGCGCCCCCTACCTCGTGTGCCCCCTGTTGCCTCTCCGACTCCAACTCCATATATTGTGTTTCGGGGAGAAAAAAATCAGACAGAAGAATTCATCGCGTTTTATGATACGGAGCCGCCGCCAAGCCCTAAAACCTCTCGGGAGGGCTGGTCTGGAGTCTGTTCGGGGCTCCGGAGAGGGGAATCCATCGCCATCGTCATCATCAACCATCCCCCATCACCAATTTCATGATGCTCACCGCCGTGCATGAGTAATTCCATCGTAGGCTTGTTGGATGGTGATGGGTTGGATGGGATCTATCATGTATTCGAGTTAGTTTTGTCAGGGTTTGATCCCTAGTATCCACTATGTCCTGAGATTGATGTTGCTATGACTTTGCTATGCTTAATGCTTGTCTCTAGGGCCCGAGTGTCATGATTTCAGATCTAAACCTATTATGTTTTCATCAATATAGAGTGTTCTTGATCCTATCTTGCAAGTCTATAGTCACATATTTTGTGTTATGATCCGTTAACCCCGAAGTGACAATAATCAGGATACTTACTGGTGATGACCGTAGTTTGAGGAGTTCATGTATTCACTATGTGTTAATGCTTTGTTCCGATTCTGTATTAAAAGGAGGCCTTAATACCCCTTAGTTTCTGTAAGGACCCCGCTGCCACGGGAGGGTAGGACAAAAGATGGCATGCAAGTTCTTTCCATAAGCACGTATGACTATGTTCGGAATACATGCCTACATTACATCAATGAACTGGAGCTAGTTCTGTGTCACCCTAGGTTATGACTGTTACATGATGAGCCACATCCGGCGTAATTCTCCATCATTGATCCATTGCCTACGAGCTTTCCATATATTGTTCTCCGCTTATTTACTTTTCCGTTGCTATTGCTATCATCACTACAAAATACCAAAAACATTACTTTTACTACTGTTACCTTTTGCTACCGTTACCACTACTATCATATTACCTTGCTACTAAATACTTTGCTGCAGATATTAAGTTTCCAGGTGTGGTTGAATTGACAACTCAGCTGCTAATACTTGAGAGTATTGTTTGGCTCCCCTTGTGTCGAATCAATAAATTTGGGTTGACTACTTTACCCTTGAAAACTGTTGCGATCCCCTAAACTTTTGGGTTATCAAGACTATTTTCTGGCACCATTGCCAGGGAGCATAGCTCTATTGTTGGAGTCACTTGGGATATATATCTACTTATCATTATGAAGAACTTGGGAGATCCAAAAACTAAGATCTATCCCTCAACTACGAGGGGAGGTAAGGAACTGCCATCTAGCTCTGCACTTGATTCACCTTCTGTTTTGAGTAAGCTTGCGACACCTAGACCTGCTTCTGCTATTCGTTCTGATATGTCGCATGTTATTGATGATGCCACTTCTTCTATGCATGATGCTTATGATGAAACTACCTCTATGCCTAATACTACTGTGCCACTTAGTAAATTTCTTGATGAACAACTTGCTAGATAGAGAAATTGAAAATATTGAATCTGATGATACTGATGAAAGTGATGATGAAGAATCACTTGTTATCCCTAAGGGTTATGTTTTTGATCAAGAAGCTTCTTTCTCTATTTTAGCTTGCAAAAATAGAAATGAACTCAAAAGGTTATCAGCTAAATGGAATAAGCAATCTCTAAATGCTAGAATGAAACCTGACCCTGCTTTTGCTACTTCACCTATCTGTGTTACCGATAAGGATTATGAATTCTCTGTTGATCCTGATATAATTACTTTGGTTGAATCTGATCCTTTTCATGGTTATGAATCTGAAACTGTTGTGGCACATCTTACTAAGTTGAATGATATAGACACCCTGTTCACTAAAGATGAGAGAACTCGTTACTTTTACATCCTTAAAATATTTCCATTCTCATTAAAGGGTGATGCTAAGATATGGTTTAATTCTCTTGATCCTCGTTGTGTGCGTAGTCCCCAGGATATGATTTATTACTTCTCTGCTAAATATTTCCCTGCTCATAAGAAACAAGCTGCTTTAAGGGATATATATAATTTTGTGCAAATTGAAGAAGAGAGTCTCCCACAAGCTTGGGGGAGGCTTCTCCAATTACTTAATGCTTTGCCTGATCATCCTCTTAAGAAAAATTAAATACTTGATATCTTCTATAATGGCCTAACCGATGCCTCCAGAGATTACCTGGATAGCTGTGCTAGTTCTGTTTTCATGGAAAGAACACTGGATGAAGCTGAAATTCTATTGAATAATATGCTGACAAATGAAAATAATTGGACACCTCCGGAGCCAATTCCTGAGCCTATTTCTAAACCAAATCCGAAGAAGAGGGGTATTCTATTTCTTAGTCCTGAAGATATGCAAGAGGCAAAGAAATCTATGAAAGAAAAAGGTATTAAAGCTGAAGATGTTAAGAATTTACCTCCTATTGAAGAAATACATGGTCTTAATTTACCACCTGTTGAAGAAACATATAATCCAAATCCTTCTCCTATTGAAGAAACTCATGGTCTTGATAACCCGACACAGGTAGTAAAGGTAAATTCTCTCTATAGATATGATAAAGCTGAAATCCCATTTACTAAGTTTGCTAGCCCATGCTTAGATGAGTTTGATAAATTTATGGCTAAGCAAGAAGATTTTAATGCTTATTTTGGTAGACAATTGAAATACAATTCAAATATGCTTGAACACTTGGGTGATTATATGGCTAATGTCCAAGGTGAACTTAAACTTATTAGTACACATGCTTCTATGGTTACCACTCAAGTAGAACAAATACTTAAAGCTCAAAATGATTTGCTCAATGAATTGAATAGTAAAGATAATGATAATGCTGTTAGAGTGGCTACTAGAACTGGTAGAATGACTCAGGAACCTTTGTATCCTGAAGGCCACCCTAAGAGAATTGAGAAAGATTCTCAGAGAAATAATATAGATGTACCTAGTTCTTATAAAAGGAAGAAAAATAAAAATGATAGGACTTTGCATGCTTCTAGTGATCCTATTGTTGAAACACCTGAGAATCCAAATGATATTTCTATTTATGATGTTGAAACACAATCTGGTAATGAACCTGAAACTAGTGGTAATGTTAATGATAATGTTCATAATGATGCTCAACCTAGTAATGATAATGATGTAGAAATTGAACCTGCTGTTGATTTTGATAACCCACAATCAAAGAATCAACGTTATGATAAAAAAGACTTTGTTGCTAGGAAACATGGTAAAGAAAGAGAGCCTTGGGTTCAGAAACCCATGCCTTTTCCTCCCAAGCCATCCAAGAAAAAGGATGATGAGGATTTTGAGCGCTTTGCTGAAATGATTAGACCTATCTTTTTGCGTATGCGATTAATTGATATGCTCAAAACCAATCCTTATGCTAACTACATGAAAGATATTATTACAAATAAAAGGGAGATACCGGAAGCTGAGATTTCCACCATGCTTTCTAATTATACTTTTAAGGGTGGAATACCAAAGAAACTTGGAGATCCCGGTGTACCAACTATGTTAAAACTGCTTTATGTGATCTTGGAGCCGGTGTTAGTGTTATGCCTCTCTCTTTATATCGTAGACTTGATTTGAATAAGTTGACACCTACTAAAATATCTTTGCAAATGGTTGATAAATCAACTGTAATACCTGTCGGTATTTGTGAGGATGTGCCTGTTGTAGTTGCAAACGTTACTATTTTAACGGACTTTGTTATTCTTGATATTCCTGAGGATGATAGTATGTCTATTATTCTTGGAAGACCGTTTTTGAATACTGCAGGGCCCATTATTGATTGCACTAAAGGCAATGTCACTTTTCATGTTAATGGTAATGAGCATATGGTACACTTTCCGAGGAAACAACCTCAAGCTCATAGTATCAACTCTATTGGAAAAATTCCATCGATTTTATTTGGAGGTTTTGAATTTCCTCTTCCTACTGTCAAGAATAAATATGATATTCTTATTATTGGGGATGTGCATATCCCCATTGAGGTAACATAGTGTTATTTGAAATTTCTCCGATTCCAGGTTATTCAGAATGAGTTCGTTAACAAGACTTGATCAACCTTGTTAGTGGATTCCTTTTGACGACCATGAGATGGATGAAAGTAGAAAGCACAACCGTATGTACCCCACTTTTACTTTCTGTTATTTATATACATAAAATAACAATAAATATTTGTCTGTTTGTTATCTGATTATCCGTGCAATATAAAAATACCATGGAAATAAAAGTTCTCCAAATGCCCTAACATTTAAATATGATTTTTTCTAGAATATTTGAGAATATTTGGCACTGAGAACACAGCAGGGGGGCCAACCACCTGCCCACGAGGGTGGAGGGCGCGCCCTACCCCCCTGGGCACGCCCCCTGCCTTGTGGGCCCATGGTGGCCCTCCTCCACTTATCCTTTCACCCACACACTTCTTCTTCCTCCCACAAACACGAATAACCAGCTCAAACCCGAGTCCAAGCTCATTTTGCTGCCATTTTCGATCTCCTTGCTCAAAGCACATCTCACAAAACTGCTTGGGGAGATTGTTCCTTGGTATGTGACTCCTCCATTGGTCCAATTAGTTTTTGTTCTAGTGCTTTATTAATTGCAAATTTTTGCTGCTTAGGTGACCCTGTTCTTGAGCTTGCATGTCAAATGTATATGGTCAAAAGTAGTTTTAATGCATGATATAGGCTCTAGGCACTTGTAGGAGTAGTTGCTATCAATATTATTGAGTTTGGTTTACTTTTATTTTGAACTTACTAAAAATTTCAGAATTTTTCAGAAAATGATGAGGAGACTTTTGAGGGGCTCATCCAGCCAAAGCTCGAAGGAAAAGGCACCAAAGCCTAAGTATAATCTGCCTCGCACCGCGGAGGTTTGGGAGTGTGAATGGCCTTGCGATGATTTCTTGAGAGCAGCTGGTATTTATGAAGATTTTCATGAATTGACTAAGAATGCAGGCCTCACCGCTTTCCTCCATGACCAATGCGATCAGTATCTCTTCCTCACAAATACCTTTGTGCAAAACTTTCATTTCCATTCTAGTAACTCGCCACCTACGGTGGAGTTTCATTTATATGATGAGCATAAGGAGATGTCACTTTATGATTTTTGTCGGATTTGTTTAGTCCCTTTTGAGGGCAAGACAGAAGAACTGCATCACGATGATGTGGAGGGGTTTATTGATACTATCACTATAGGGGAAACAAGGAAGGTTTTCGATGCACGAATCACTAGCATACATTTTCCTGTCTTACGTTACTTTGCATTATTTGCTAGTCGTTGTTTAATTGGTCACGGAAACTGTGGAAACCTTAGTATCCCTGATATTATTATTTTGCTCCATGGTCTATACGGTGATAACTCTGTTAGTATGGGCGGTATTATTGCCAAACGGTTAAGTCTGAACCGTACCAAGGGCCCCATCTTTGGAGGCATCTATGCTTCACGCCTAGCTGCACATTTTAACATACCTATTAGGCATTTTGAGAAGGAAGAAAAGGTGCTGCCTCTTGTTTATCTAGATTATAAAAGTATGGTGGCACATGATTTTATTGTTAAGAATAGGAAAGGAGAGCTTAAATATCAATTGTTCTTTAATAAACATCATCTTGAGACTATTACCCTGCCTGCTCCTTCTTTGTTTGATTTATCTTCAGGTACGTAGCTTGTTCCGTTGAAGGCTATTCACGCCTACCGGAACGCTGCACCAGCCGTGGAGCCAGAGCCGGAACCACAAGTTGATCCTTCACAACAGTCTAATTACCAGTGGGATCCGGAGATGATTGTCAGCAAGTGGCAATCGGAGTCTTCCTCTTCTTCTTCTCAGTACGACCCCAACTACTATTATGGATATCCGCCAGGCCAGCCATGGCCATAGACCAACTTAGGACAAAAGCCTAAGCTTGGGGGAGTACGTATTTCTCACCGACATTACATTTATGTTCACACACTCAGTGCTAGATGTCGGTGCTCATACTTTTTCATTGTATCATCCATGCTAGTTTATTTTCCTTTTTATGCTTTCTTCTTGTGTGTTTAATAAACCTTAAGAAAAACAAACAAAATTAGTTGTGGCTTTTAGCTAGTTTTAATTTCCATGCTTGTAGTAGTAATTAAAAAGAACCCCAAAATATTTCTTGTTCTTCTTTTACTTGTTGGGAGCTTTCCCATGTAAATAGTTTTATTTCTTTTCTTTTCTTTGGGGGTCGATAGGAGAAGACCATAATTAAATAGTTGAAGTGGCTCTTATATGCATTATTGTTGATCTGACAATAGAGCCCATATTTCCTTGTCTTCTCCTGTTTATTGAATGCTTGCAGATTCTAGCTTAGTCCAATGCACGTGCACTATTATTATTATTCACACTATTCGGTCGTGCAAGTGAAAGGCAATTATGACGATATATGATGGACTGGCTGAGATGAGAAAAGCTGGTATGAACTTGACCTCTTTTGTTTTTGTAAATATGATTAGTTCATCGTTCCTGTTTCAGCCTATTATGAATAAACATGTTTGCAATGACAACTAGAGATCATAGTTTCTTGTGCCATGCTTGATTAGCTATGAGTTATAATGGTTTACCTTGCGTGCCAACATGCTATTGAAATGGTTATGATGTGGTATGATAGGGTGGTATCCTCCTCTGAATGATTTAAGTGACTTGACTTGGCACATGCTCACGCATGTAGTTGAAACAAAATCAACATAGCCTTCACGATATTTATGTTCATGGTGGATTATATCCTACTCATGCTTGCATTCGGTGTTGATTAATTTTCATGCATGTTCATGACTGTTGTCGCTCTCTAGCTGGTCGCTTCCCAGACTTTTGCTAGCATTCACCTGTACTAAGCGGGAATACTGCTTGTGCATCCAATCCCTTAAACCCCAAAGTTATTCCACATGAGTCCACTATACCTACCTATATACGGTATCTACCTGCCGTTCCAAGTAAATTTGTATGTGCCAAACTCTAAACATTCAGATAAATATCCTGTTTTGTATGCTCGAATAGCTCATGTATCAACTAGGGCTGTCTGTATCTTCCATGTTAGGCGGGTTATTCTCAAGAGGAGTGGACTCCACTCCTCACTCATGAGATAAATGGCTGGTCACCTGGATGCCCAGTCCCATGCTTTACGCAAATTAAATTAGAATAATTGCAAACAAAACTCCCCCTAGGACTCTTGTTAGTTGGAGGCACTCGTTGTTTTGAGCAAGCCATGGATTGATGCTTGTTGGTGGAAGGGGGAGCATAAACTTTACCATTTTGTTTGGGAACCGCCTATAATGTGTGTAGCATGGAAGATATCGCCATCTCTTGGTTGTTATGTTGACAATGAAAGTATACCGCTCAAAATATTATTCACCTCTATTTTAAAACCGAGCTCTGGCACCTCTACAAATCCCTGCTTCCCTCTGCGAAGGGCCTATCTATTTACTTTTATGCTGAGTCATCATCTTCTTATTAAAAAGCACCAGTTGGAGAGCACCACTGTCATTTGCATTCATTACTATTAGTTTACATTGAGTATGACCTGACTGGATCTCTTTTACCATGAATTACAATGTCTAGTCAGTCCTTGGTCTTTAAAGGTGCTCGCATTTATGTTTTGCGGTCTCAGAAAGGGCTAGCGAGATACCATCTTGTTATATAATATTATGATTATTTTGAGAAAGTGTTGTCATCCGAGATTTATTATTATTGCTCCCTAGTTGATTATGCCATTGATATGAGTAAACTTGAGACCTATGTGTTATTGTGAATGTGGTTAGTTATAATCTTTGCTGAAAACTTGAATGCTGGCTTTACATATTTACAACAACAAGAGCAAACAGAGCTTGTAAAAGTTTCTCTTTATCACTTTCAGTTTGTCAACTGAATTCCTTGAGGACAAGCAAAGGTTTAAGCTTGGGGGAGATGATATGTCTCCGTCGTATCTACTTTTCCAAACATTTTTGCCCTTGTTTTGGACTCTAACTTGCATGATTTGAATGGAACTAACCCGGACTGACGCTGTTTTCAGTAGAATTACCATGGTGTTATTTATGTGCAGAAACAAACGTTCTTGGAATGACCTGAAACTTCACGGAGCAACTTTTCAGAAAATATGAAAAATACCTGCAAAATATGAAGGCCAAGGGGCCCACCACCTCTCCACGAGGGTGGGGGGCGCGCCTGCCCCCCTAGGGCTTTCCCCCTACCTCGTGGGCCCCTTGTTGCATCTCCAACTCCAACTCCATATATTGTGTTTCGAGGAGAAAAATATCAGAGAGAAGAATTCATCGCGTTTTACGATATGGAGCCGCCGCCAAGCCCTAAAACCTCTCGGGAGGGCTGAACTGGAGTCCGTTCGGGGCTCCGGAGAGGGGAATCCATCGCCATCGTCATCATCAACCATCCTCCATCACCAATTTCATGATGCTCACCGCCATGCGTGAGTAATTCCATCGTAGGCTTGCTGGACGATGATGGGTTGGATGGGATCTATCATGTAAGTGAGTTAGTTTTGCTAGGGTTTGATCCCTAGTATCCACTATGTTCTGAGATTGATGTTGCTATGACTTTGCTATGCTTAATGCTTGTCACTAGGGCCCGAGTGCCATGATTTTAGATCTAAACCTATTATGTTTTCATCAATATATGAGTGTTCTTGATCCTATCTTGCAAGTCTATAGTCACCTATTATGTGTAATGATCCGTTAACCCCGAAGTGACAATAATCGGGATACTTACTGGTGATGATCATAGTTTGAGGAGTTCATGTATTCACTATGTGTTAATCCTTTGTTCCGGTTCTGTATTAAAAGGAGGCCTTAATATCCCTTAGTTTCCATAAGGACCCCGCTGCCACGGGAGGGTAGGACAAAAGATGTCATGCAAGTTCTTTTCCATAAGCATGTATGACTATGTTCGGAATACATGCCTACATTACATCAATGAACTGGAGCTAGTTCTGTGTCACCCTAGGTTATGACTGTTACATGATGAACCACATCCGGCATAATTCTCCAGCACTGATCCATTGCCTACGACCTTTCCATATATTGTTCTCCGCTTATTTACTTTTCCGTTGCTATTAATATCATCACTACAAAATACCAAAAACATTACTTTTACTACTGTTACCTTTTGCTACCATTACCACTACTATCATATTACCTTGCTACTAAATACTTTGCTGCAGATATTAAGTTTCCAGGTGCGGTTGAATTGACAACTTAGCTGCTAATACTTGATAGTATTCTTTGGCTCCCCTTATGTCGAATCAATAAATTTGGGCTGAATACTTTACCCTCAAAAACTGTTGCAATCCCCTAAACTTGTGGGTTATCAGTCGACTTCACTAACCTCAAGAAGGCCTGACCCGAAGACCCATTCCCGCTTCCGTGCATCGACCAGATCGTCGACTCCACCGCCGAGTGTGACCTGCTGTGTTTCCTGGACGCATTCTCGGGCTACCACTAGATCAAGATGGCAATGGAGGATGTGGAAAAGACGGCCTTCTTGACCCCATGCGGGGTGTACTGCTACACTTGCATGCCGTTCGGGCTATGCAACACAGGTGCGACCTTCCAATGGATGATGCACATCGCCCTAGGTCAGCAATTCGGGAGAAACGCTGAGGCCTACGCCGACGACATCGTGGTAAAATCTCGGGAGGCAAGAACTTTGATTCAGGATCTGGAGGAGACCTTCGCAAGCCTGCGCCAGGTGGACCTATGGCTCAATCCGGAGAAGTGCGTGTTTGGTGTACCCTCCGGAAAACTGCTGGGCTTCCTCGTGTCCTAAAAGGGGATCGAGGCTAACCCAGAGAAGGTCAAGGCGATAGAGGACATGAGCCCACCGCAAAATCTCAAGGAAATGCAAAAGCTTGCAGGCTGCGTGACCTCGCTAGGGCGCTTCATCTCCAAGCTGGGGGAGCGCGCCTTGCCATTCTTCAAGCTGATGAAGAAGTAGGGCCCGTTCGAGTGGACCCCGGAGGCCGACCTGGCGTTTCAAGACCTCAAGAGTAGCTGACCAGCCCTTCGGTGATGGTGGCACCTCGTCCCCTCGAGCCCCTGGTGCTTTACCTTGACGCCACCCCCTACTCCGCCAGCGCGGCACTAGTGGCGGTCCGGGAAGAGCACTAGGCCAAGGGCCCGTCGCACCGTGCCACACCTCCAGCCGGGGCGATACGGCACCAGGAGGATACTACGGAGGCTGCGACAACATCAACAAATGATCAGGCCCGACAGGGTGGCGTCCTCGAGACTACAGAGGCCCTAACGGAAGACCAGGCTCTTGAGGTCTCGTCACCTCAGGAGACGCCTTGTTCTTGATGAGGACATCAATACAATTGTTACACCCACAGCCCCTGCTGCTATACATACTGGACCAATTACTAGAGCTCGTGCACGCCAACTAAATTACCAGGTACTTTCGTTTCTTGGTAATGATTCTAATGTTCATGAGAATATGATGCTGCCTAAATTGGATACATTTGTTTTGCTTACAAATGAAGGGCCTAGCTTGGAGAAGGATGAACATTGGAGCAAGAACAAGCATGGAGATGATGGCATGCGCAAGGGAAACAAGAACGGAGTTACAAGTGATGATTTCAGGACTTTGAAGCCACCATAATGGGTGCATGAAGCCTTGGACGAAATATACAAGATGCCACTTCATAAATTTCGTCCCGAGGCTATTTTAGGTGCTGCGTCACCTTATTATTGGGCCAGGCCCATGTAATTTCGAAATACATAAGTATAGGCTATTTTTAGAGTCTGTATGTGTGGGGAAACAAGAGATATGGTTGATTTCGGACCCCTCCACCAAGGGCCACGAAATTCCCCCCCTCTTCCTCCATATATACAGCCCTTAGGGCATCGTTTAGACTTTGGGTTTTGTTTAGATTAAAAGTTCGCCATAGCTGCAACTTCGCGTACTTCGTTTGTGTTCAACGACCAGACAAAGGCGTCACAGAACCCCACCTTGATCAATAAAGCTTTCATCTTATATTCGCAATATCCAGATTGCAATCTTAGTTTCTTGCTTGTTCTTCGTTTGCTCGCAGGAAACAGACCCTCGTGGTCAGGTTGATCGTGCTCCGGCGTGGTCAATAACCTCTCGGAGTTGGTTTAGCGATTGCTAAGGCGCGACGTCCTCGCACGTTCGTAGTCGGATCGTCAAAGTCGACTTCCACCAAAGCGAAATCCACCATCTCATCGAAAGACGGGACACCTCCGCCTCTATCAAGTGGTATCAGATTTCCAGGTTGCTTGGTGAGATTTTACAGTTTTTCGTAGTTTAGATCGAGTCTGTTCTTCATACCTATAGTCCACGAAAAAGCCAAAAAAAAATTAGGGTTAGTTCATCCCATCCGAACCAATCTGAGCCTTGCATAATCTTTTCTGTATTTGCTTTGTTGAATTTGCGGTTGCATCGTCGTGTTCAGTTGCTGGTCTTAGCGTCTAGTCTTTTAGAGTTTCGAGTTCTGTTCACAAGTTGTCACGCCGTCGCCGCACCATCATCATCGCCCCTGCCATCTACCACCACCGCTCCGAATCCGTATCCATATACCACCACCAATCCGTGTCCATATACCACCACCGATCCATATCCAAATACTACCACCGCTGCCATATACCACCACCATATATCCACCACCAATCCGAGTTCCTTGCTTATTAGGTTTGTTTTCGGGATCAATCTAGATTCCGATTCGTGTTTCCTTGCCGGAGTAGGTTTCGGAAAAAAAAATAAAAAAAATTAGATTGGGCCCAAAAATTCCGAGTCGGGTAGCCACGCTCCGTTTAGGCCCAAAAATTTTCGAAAACGCATTTTTCGAAAAAATTTCTGGCTATCCTATTTTTAGGTGTTTCTGAGTGTTTTGAGACAGGTGCCATTATAGGAAGTTTTTTTTGACCCGTTTCCAGTTTTTGGGTCCGGGCAGTCGAAAAAAAAAAAATTGGTCGAAAAAAATTCCGTGCCCATCCTGTCCGTTTGAGCTAGGAAGAGTTTTGAGACACTCGCCATTATAGTGATTTTTCGCAAAAAAAAAGCAGCGCAAAAAAAAAGAGCGAAAAAAAAATTCAGAGTGTGCTTTTCCCTTGTTTACGTGCCGCGCCGTGATTTTGTTGGTGTTCTAGGCTCGCGTCTCTAGCACAGTCTAGCCTAGGACCAGCACAGTACCGTCGTTGAGCGTTTATTCAACTTTGCATCTCTGAATTGATTATTGCTGACCCTTTTTGCTACCATACTATAAGCCTTCCCAGCTCCACATACATCTACGTCGTGTGTTCGACTCTCCCTGGTAATCGCTCTATCCACGCTTTGAGAGTTTTTGACTACAACGGTTGCCGATCACCGCCTGCTGCTGGGTAAGAACTGGTAAGAATTTGAGATTTGCTTGACGGATTTGTGATACACCACCACCACTTCTTAGTAGTCTGTAGGATCATATTCTTGTGTGTTTCTATTGCTGCTAACCATGCCAGGATCACAAGCCGACGAGATTGACTGGGAGAACTTATCGAACAAGGAGCTTCATGATAAGTTTCAGCAAATGATGACTGAACAGGTACAAGATGTGCTGAACAATTTTGAAGAGGCCATGGAGAAGATCACTGGCCTTGAGAAGACGTTCGAAACAAAGCTCGATAACAGATTTAATGAACTGCTTGCGCGTCTTCCACCACCGGCTGCACCTGTCGCACCTCTGCAACAACAACAACTACGCCCCCTTCCGAATTAGTATGGACGAGCACAGCGTGTTCCTATTGAGCCAGGACAAAATTCTGGTGCCACTGCTACTGCTGTTGGTGCTTCTTTGGCTCCTGCTACTGCTCCTGCTGGTACCCAGGAGGAAGATGAGTATGCGGGCGATTATGAGGATGAGGTTGATCAAAATCAGATCTACGAGCAGCCACCAGCACCACCACCAGCAGGTCGACCTCAGGTATATATTCGTAATGGTAGGCCTGCACCACCACCTCAGGTACGAGACGATGTCCATATTCCTAAACTGAAATTGAATATTCCACCATTTGAGGGTAGATATGTTCCTGATATATATCTTACTTGGGAGTTAGAAACTGAACAACGATTTACATGTTTACAATATCCTGAGGAGAGACGAGTTGCTGCTGCTGTTTGTGCTTTCACTAGTTTTGCATGTGTATGGTGGTCTGAACATTGTAGATTATATCCTATTCCAACTACTTGGGCTGCTTTGAAAACTGCTATGCGTACGCGTTGGGTTCCACCATATTATCAACGTGAATTGCTTCAAAAATTGCAGCGTTTAAGACAAGGGAAAAATTCTGTAGAAGAATATTATCAGGAATTACAAACTGGCATGATTAGATGTGGTATTGTTGAGGAGAATGAAGCTATGCTTGCACGTTTTCTGGGTGGATTAAATAGAGAGATTCAGAACATTCTAGACTATAAGGAGTATACTAATATCACTCGTTTATTCCATCTTGCTTGTAAAGCTGAACGTGAAGTGCAGGATCGACAAGCATTGGGGCGAACTAACTTTTCTGCAGGCCGACCTTCATCATGGACACCACGTGTATCTTCTACTTCAACTGCACCAGCACCTCCATCCGGTGCCACCTCCAGCCGTGATACAAGAAAACAGGCACAACCACCATTATATGCCAAGAGCGCACCTGCGGGGTCTGCACAGCGTTCTTCTTCTTCCATGGCATCAACAGGGCACACAAGTGATATTATTTGTCGTCGTTGTAAGGGAGGAGGTCATTATGCGAGGGAATGCAAATCTCCGCGTGTGATGATTGCTACCGCGGATGGTGGATATGAGTCCGCTAGTGACTATGATGAGGAGACATTGGCTCTTATTACACGTGAAGAACATGGTGGAGATGATTCTGATCATGAGACGCAATACATGGCTCCTGAAGACGCTGACAGGTATGAATGTTTAGTTGCTCAACGTGTTTTGAGTGTGCAGGTCACACAAGCTGAGCAAAATCAGAGGCACAATTTGTTCCGTACCAAGGGAGTTGTGAAGGAACGTTCTGTGCGCGTCATAATAGACGGAGGGAGCTGCAACAACTTGGCTAGCATGGAGATGGTGGAGAAGCTTTCTCTCACCACAAGACCACATCCACATCCTTACTACATCCAATGGTTGAACAACAGCGGCAAGGTTAAGGTAACACGTACTGTTCGTGTGCATTTTAGTATCTCTACATATGCTGATTATGTTGATTGTGATGTGGTACCTATGCAAGCATGTTCCTTATTACTTGGTAGACCATGGCAATTTGATAAAAATTCTATACACCATGGTAGAAACAATCACAATACTCTTGTTCATAAGGATAAAAATATTACTTTGCTTCCTATGACTCCTGATTCCATTTTGAAAGATGATATTAATAGAGCTAATAAAGCACAACAGGAGAAGAATAAGAGTGAAAATCAGATTGTGGCAAAAGAATTTGAGCAACAAATGAAGCCTAATAATAAACCATCTAGTGTTGCTTCTGAAATTAAATTGAAAAGTGCATGTTTATTTGCCACCAAATCTGATATTGATGAGCTAGATTTCAACAAATCTGTTTGCTATGCTTTTGTGTGCAAAGAGGCATTATTTTCATTCGAGGACGTGCCTTCCTCTTTGCCTCCTGCTGTCACTAACATTTTGCAGGAGTTCGCTGACGTTTTTCCACAAGACGTGCCACCAGGATTACCGCCTATTCGAGGGATTGAGCATCAGATTGACTTAATTCCCGGTGCTTCACTGCCAAACCGTGCACCATACCGTACCAATCCAGAGGAGACGAAGGAGATTATGCGTCAAGTACAAGGGCTTCTCGACAAAGGTTATATACGCGAATCCCTTAGTCCTTGTGTTGTTCCTATTATTCTAGTGCCGAAAAAGGATGATACATCACGTATGTGTGTTGATTGTAGAGGCATTAATAATATTACTATTCGTTATCGTCATCCTATTCCTAGGCTAGATGATATGCTTGATGAATTGAGTGGCTCTACAATATTCTCCAAAGTTGATTTGCGTAGTGGCTACCATCAAATTCGTATGAAATTGGGAGATGAATGGAAAACAGCATTTAAAACTAAGTTTGGATTATATGAGTGGTTAGTCATGCCTTTTGGGTTAACTAATGCACCTAGTACTTTCATGAGATTAATGAACGAAGTTTTACGTGCTTTCATTGGACGATTTGTGGTAGTTTACTTTGATGACATATTGATTTATAGCAGATCTTTGGAAGAACATTTGGAACATTTACGTGCTGTTTTTATTGCTCTACGTGATGCACGTTTGTTTGGTAACCTTGGGAAGTGCACCTTTTGCACCGACCGAGTATCTTTTCTTGGCTATGTTGTTACTCCACAGGGAATTGAAGTTGATAAAGCCAAGATTGAAGCTATTGAGAGTTGGCCGCAGCCCAAAACGGTCACACAAGTGATAGAGGCAAAGGTGTCCCGTCTTTCGATGAGATGGTGGATTTCGCTTTGGTGGAAGTCGACTTTGACGATCCGACTACGAACGTGCGAGGACGTCGCGCCTTAGCAATCGCTAAACCAACTCCGAGAGGTTATTGACCACGCCGGAGCACGATCAACCTGACCACGAGGGTCTGTTTCCTGCGAGCAAACGAAGAACAAGCAAGAAACTAAGATTGCAATCTGGATATTGCGAATATAAGATGAAAGCTTTATTGATCAAGGTGGGGTTCTGTGACGCCTTTGTCTGGTCGTTGAACACAAACGAAGTACGCGAAGTTGCAGCTATGGCGAACTTTTAATCTAAACAAAACCCAAAGTCTAAACGATGCCCTAAGGGCTGTATATATGGAGGAAGAGGGGGGAATTTCGTGGCCCTTGGTGGAGGGGTCCGAAATCAACCCTATCTCTTGTTTCCCCACACATACGGACTCTAAAAATAGCCTATACTTATGTATTTCGAAATTACATGGGCCTGGCCCAATAATAAGGTGACGCAGCACCTAAAATAGCCTCGGGACGAAATTTATGAAGTGGCATCTTGTATATTTCGTCCAAGGCTTCATGCACCCATTATGGTGGCTTCAAAGTCCTGAAATCATCACTTGTAACTCCGTTCTTGTTCCCCTTGCGCATGCCATCATCTCCATTGATGAGGACATCAATACAATTGTTACACCCACAGCCCCTGCTGCTATACATACTGGACCAATTACTAGAGCTCGTGCACGCCAACTAAATTACCAGGTACTTTCGTTTCTTGGTAATGATTCTAATGTTCATGAGAATATGATGCTGCCTAAATTGGATACATTTGTTTTGCTTACAAATGAAGGGCCTAGCTTGGAGAAGGATGAACATTGGAACAAGAACGGAGTTACAAGTGATGATTTCAGGACTTTGAAGCCACCATAATGGGTGCATGAAGCCTTGGACGAAATATACAAGATGCCACTTCATAAATTTCGTCCCGAGGCTATTTTAGGTGCTGCGTCACCTTATTATTGGGCCAGGCCCATGTAATTTCGAAATACATAAGTATAGGCTATTTTTAGAGTCCGTATGTGTGGGGAAACAAGAGATAGGGTTGATTTCGGACTCCTCCACCAAGGGCCACGAAATTCCCCCCTCTTCCTCCATATATACAGCCCTTAGGGCATCGTTTAGACTTTGGGTTTTGTTTAGATTAAAAGTTCGCCATAGCTGCAACTTCGCGTACTTCGTTTGTGTTCAACGACCAGACAAAGGCGTCACAGAACCCCACCTTGTTCAATAAAGCTTTCATCTTATATTCGCAATATCCAGATTGCAATCTTAGTTTCTTGCTTGTTCTTCGTTTGCTCGCAGGAAACAGACCCTCGTGGTCAGGTCGATCGTGCTCCGGCGTGGTCAATAACCTCTCGGAGTTGGTTTAGCGATTGCTAAGGCGCGACGTCCTCGCACGTTCGTAGTCGGATCGTCAAAGTCGACTTCCACCAAAGCGATATCCATCATCTCATCGAAAGACGGGACACCTTTGCCTCTATCAAGTGGTATCAGATTTCCAGGTTGCTCGGTGAGATTTTACAGTTTTTCGTAGTTTAGATCGAGTCTGTTCTTCATACCTACAGTCCACGAAAAAAGCCACAAAAAAAAATTAGGGTTAGTTCATCATATCCGAACCAATCTGAGCCTTTGCATAATCTTTTTGGGGTTTTGCTTTGTTGAATTTGCGGTTGCATCGTCGTGTTCATTTGCTGGTTTTAGCGTCTAGTCTTTTAGAGTTTCGAGTTCTGTTCACAAGTTGTCACGCCGTCGCCGCACCATCATCATCACCCTTGCCATCTACCACCACCGCTCCGAATCCGTATCCATATACCACCACCAATCCGTGTCCATATACCACCACCGATCCATATCCAAATACTACCACCGCTGCCATATACCACCACCATATATCCACCACCAATCCGAGTTCCTTGCTTATTAGGTTTGTTTTCGGGATCAATCTAGATTCCGATTCGTGTTTCCTTGCCGGAGTAGGTTTCGGAAAAAAAAAAAAGAGTCGGGTAGCCACGCTCCGTTTAGGCCCAAAATTTTTCGAAAACGCATTTTTCGAAAAAAAATTTGGCTATCCTATTTTTAGGTGTTTCTGAGTGTTTTGAGACAGGTGCCATTATAGGAAGTTTTTTTTGACCCGTTTCCAGTTTTTGGGTCCGGGCAGTCGAAAAAAAAAAAAATTGGTCGAAAAAAAAATTTCGTGCCCATCCTGTCCGTTTGAGCTAGGAAGAGTTTTGAGACACTCGCCATTATAGTGATTTTTCGCAAAAAAAAAAGCAGCGCAAAAAAAAAGAGCGCAAAAAAAAAAGCGAAAAAAAAATTCAGAGTG